>NC_025994.2:7719712-7758330 GCF_000442705.2 Elaeis guineensis
CCTCCCTTCTCCCTTCCTTCCCTCCCTCTATCTATCTATCTTTGCCTCTATCTCTGTTCTCTCTCCCCTCTGTTGAGGATTCAAAGCTGGAAATTGTTCTTTTCCTTGAAATATTGTGAGTCATGAGCAATCATGATTAGATTTACTTGTTTTTGTCTGGTAATTTACTTGAACAGACGGCATGATTAACTTTGATGAAAATCAATATGCCAATAATGATAAATGGAACTCATCTCTTATATTTTGAAAAGATGCAGAAGAGACTAGGATTATTACCAGTTCATAAAAGTAACTGACTTGGTGACATTGTTCACATCATGTAACTGAAAGGCAATAATCCTGATAAAGATGCAAATGAAAGAAGGATTTGTAAGGCCTATCCCAAATAAATGGAGCTGGCATGCAAACATCATAAATTTTTGGTTCCTTAAAAATATCTGTCCAAAAATGTTGGTTGACTAGTGTGGTCTAGACAAGCTTTTGCCAAATTTGCTTAGTTGGTACTTCTAAATGTAGTTAATTTGCAATTCTATTTTACCTGTTGCTACGAATATGATCATCAAATTTGGTGGTTTTGGAAGTGCACTATGGATGACCTCCATTGTGCGTGGTTTATCTTAAAGTAGAATCATTGCAATGGTGACAGTATTTCTTCTCATATATTTAACAGCTACGGAAATGGAATGAGAGATGGGTGATCCTGGACCCAACAACTGGAAAAATGGAATACAAGTATGTTATCTTGGCATGTTTCAGAAAAGCTTCTACTTTAAAACCCTATTTTATGTCAGCACAATATCTCTCTAATTTTATCATTTTAATTGGCATAGGATTCGGAGAAATGAGACAGTTGTCAAGGGAACTATCATATTTGATTCAATAGTACAATTACTGTATCCCTGTGAACTTCCAGTAAGATTATATATGCACTCATCATTTGATAATATATTGCATACATGCGAAAGCTTTTAATGATTCTTGTTTTGCCTTGTTGCAGTGGGCTGCCAAAATATGATGGCTGCTGTTTTTTGTATCCATTTGCTCTGATCTTGATTGAGTACATAGAAAAGTATTATCTGCTTCTAGTGTTCCTTAAGCTTCTACCCAATATTTTTCTGGGTATTACTGATGCCAGTTATTTGCACATTTCTTGGGTTTCTTAACTAACCCTCTAGATATTGCAACTCCACAGAAGAAGGAGTACTTCCTTTGTGCAGAAACCCTGGCGCTGCAAGAGCTTGGGTATCCACTTTACAGTAGCTTGTGGAGCTACAACTTTGCACTATGCCAGTCTTTTCTATTTCTCTACTTGATTCTTAGACTGTTTATATTAGCAAAGCCTTATACCACATAATTTTCTAAACTGCATTATATCGTGGTGTCAATACTTGGTGCTTAGTATTTAAGATTTAGAAGCCTGTATGCAAAATGCCTAGTGGTAAGTATCGTTTATGAATTGCCTATTCAGCTTGGTCTTTTTTTGTTGTATCTCATCCATAACTTGATGAACTCGTAGCTCTCTTGTTCATGATTTCAATCCTGGTGGGATGTCTTGTGGGATGTTGGGCCGGCGTACCATCCCAAGTGTTGGGAAAGGACCATCCCCTCATCACCCTAGCATCCCGATCAACACCTCTTGGGACATCTCCAATCCTTGGTGTTCAGATAGGGTGGGATGATTTGTCCCGTTTCATAGAAAAATTGGGATGGCCCCATCTCATGGGATTTGAAACCTTGCTCCTATTCATAAAATCTTTTCCTCCATTTGTGTATATTTAAATATTAACATGTTATTCTCAGGTTGAGTATATTATTTTTGTCAAGAAGTTAACTTTTGACATGATTTAATTGTCAAAGAGCTTTTATTAGTCAAATATTTCTTTAGCATTCAATTGTTATGTTTATTTGTAATATCTCAGACTGCGATTTTTTCTTTTCTTTCCCCTCCCCCTCCACTCCCAAAATGACCAGTGCAACTCAGTTGGTTCTACGGGCACATAAAGAGGCAGTTAATTCATTGAGTGGGAATGGCTCTGCAAAATTAGGTACAGTGGCCACTGCAGTTGCAGCTGCCAACTCAACTGCAATGGAAGCCTCCAAAGAAATAGAAGCAGCGATGAAGATATCTATGAGAGCAGCTCTGGGCTTGATGACAAATAAGCCAAATGAAGATCATCTGGATGATCTGACAATTATGAAGGTACACCTTGTTATTATTCATCTTTTCTTTATGGTGGTTTATAACCAGGTATCTTAAATGTTTATCACTAAGCTTCTTTTATTTGGTTAAGAAACAGACAATAAACAGTATTCCTGATGCACATATACTGCTGGAATTTGAATGCCTTAATTTGCAATATCAGCTTGTGACCATAATTCATAACAACATATATTCTTCTGGTGTTCTTATGTCGCCAACAGGAGAGTTTTTGTTTGCTTTTTGCTAGCTGTTATGTTATAATATTGACTTTTCAATGATCATATGGGATGACAGGCTAGTGATAGATTTAATAAATGTGATCACTATATGAGTCGATAGCCTAGCTGGTGGTATAAGCAGCTGCGCCTGCAGTCCGGTTAACTTCTATAGTTTGCAAATGGAAAAGGTGCGAGTTGACATGAGACTGACTACTGATTGTAGAAGAGAGAGAGTTATACCATGTCCTGACTGCTGATATATTTCAGTGATTTATTTTCATGGAGGAACATTTCAGAAGAGAAGGGACTAATATTGAGTTGAATTAATAAGATTAGTGACTGCAATTTTACTGAATATAGGAAGGAATCTGAAGCTCCAAAAAATAAAGATGACCAATAGGTACCCTTCCGTGACCTAATTTATTTATCATAAAATGTAAATAGGTGACATAATACCCAACAGAATGATGTGCTAAAGCAGATAAAGAGGTGCAATCAGGGTATTGGGTCATTGCTTCATGCTTTTGGGACAAAAGGAAATTTTCAAGGAGTAATTGGACAAAGATTGCTTATGGATCACGTCATATTGTATATTCAAGAGGGTCTATGTTGAAGATGAACAACATAAAGAATGCTGAGCTAGATAAATTATATAACCATGTGTAATAGTTGCCTGAAATGAGACTTTATCAGAAGCATATGAATTGCACAATCTTAAGATAAAAAGTTCAACAATTCAAGATGGTATCGACATGTTACTGAAGATCTGAGAGGTCCTTCAACAAAAAAGGGCTAGGGTTTTGTGATAAATGGGCTAGAAAGAGGAAAGAGATATTTAAGATAACACTGTTATGAAAATTTAAAAGCTTTCTAATGGTGGACATAGTCCTTAAGATAAATTACTGCCCAAAAAAGATTGAAAAAAGTATCTGTAAATCTTCTGGATGTGATTTGTCAGTTATAAATACGATTGTTTTCGGGTCAGCTTTGAGGAGTTGATCAGGGTATATGGGATTCTGCCTTTGCGACCAACAAGTGGCTCCTCTATAGTTGTTCAAACTCTATCATGTTGACCTGGAAGTTTGTCTTTGTTTTCTTGTCCCCTTTCAGAGAAACTGAAGACAAATTCTTTAGTCTGTTCCCAAACCACAGTTCTTCACAATTTTTAGTTTCTTCATAATCAACAAAAGCCCTGGTTGTATATAAGTTGGCTTCCTATATATATTCCCACCTGAAGCAGCATTATTGGTTGATCATCTGATTGGTCCAATTGATTCTGTCTGATGGAGTTAGGATCTTCTACATTGTTGTATATAAGTTGGCTTCCTATATGTATTCCCTCCTGAAGCGGCATTATCGGTTGATCATCTGAATGGTGCAATTGATTCTGTCTGATGGAGTTAGGATCTTCTCCATGAAAGGAATCTAATATTTTGAGTTACACAATTTGTTAAAAATAGTGTCATTATTAATTTACAGCTTGGCACTTGACCAATTCATACTTGGGAGCTTTTGTGCTTCTGCCAAGTGAGCTATCTGAGGTTAATATGCTTGCTGGGAGATGTTTCTGAGTCAATAAAAAATTGTTTGCCCGGTCATAGTTTGTTCTTTCTGTTAGGTTGGCTTCTGTTGAAATTTTTTATTAGTTTCTGGCTGCTGCTTGTTTCGAAAGGGGGAGTAGATGTTAACTAGAAACTTGTTTACTGGTTTATTTACATTTACAGTCTTTTGCATCTGAAATAATCACTAATCTCTCATGATATACTGTGTGTATGTGGAATTTTCCTGATTGCTGATCTAGTTCTGTTCATTTTGCTATAGACACAATTTAGTGCTATTGGTAACAGGTGGACTACATTTAAGGATACTTTTAGATTGTGAGTAAATGTGGTTTGATGTTTATGTTGCTGCATTCTATTTGTATTCTACAGGAGACTCTTCGAGTGAAAGACGAGGAACTGCAGCAGTTAGCTAAGGACCTTCGTGCTAGAGATTCCACAATAAAAGAAATAGCAGATAAATTAACAGAGACAGCTGAGGCTGCGGAAGCTGCTGCTTCTGCAGCACATGCAATGGATGACGAGAGAAGACTTGCATGTGCAGAAATAGAGCGCCTAAACAAGGAAGCAGAGAAGCAACTAGAGTCATCCATGCTTAAGGTGACAAATACTTTTCAGCTATCATAGGTGGGGTTTTAATGGAAAGTTCTTATTAGCTTAAAACAATGATGTGTGTTGTCCTGTGTAGATGTGCATATCAATAATGTGGCAATAGTAAATTGAAGAACAAATCCAATAACCTGTAAAGCATAGCAATATATTTTCAACTTCCTTTGGTAAAATCATCTCTTTTCTATACAAACACAGTATCACTTTGTGTATATTATGCTTTTGAATAAATTCAATTACTTTTTTGCAGATGATCCAAATCTTTTTCTTTTCTTGTGCTTGCCAAATCCTTCTATTTGGTAACCACATGAATTTCATTCCCATGTCTTTATCCATGCAGAATAGTGTTCTTGTTTTTTCTCTCTGGTAAGAATGATGTTTAATGATACTATCTTCCCAAAGGGACCCCAGAATTAAAGATAGAACTAAAACATGATGGCAACATGTGATTGTGTCGATTTCTGATTTTCAGAAAGTTCATCTCCAAAACATCTTGAAAAATGTTTTTGATTTTGCCCGCATTTCAAACCACTGATTTGTTAAATTGGAGCTACCCAAGTCAAACCTTCAAAGCAATAACTCAGAAGCTTTTATTGATAAATCACAAGTAAGAACTACATGTCCCTTGAGGTGTTAAATAAAGCAAATAGCAATGAACAGCATTAAGCAACAGGGATTTATAAAGTATTAAGGGACTCTTTATTGTCATCAAAACTTGTCTTGCTTAGATTTTTTTTTCTTGAACAGACTAAATTGCTGAACGAACATTTGCAACACCCTTCTTTTTTGTATTTTCAATTCTTTTCTTCCGAGTTTGTCTTTACCTTGAATAACCTCTGCAAGACTGTTAAAGAGAGAGATAAGAGTAAAAAAGGAATGAGATTTCATTTAATAAAATAGGAATAACTTATAGTACAACCTCTGTTAAAAGGATAACTTGGGTTAAAAAAAAAAAAAAACACGAAAAGGCATGACACCCTGCTGGTTATAGAGTTGGGTGTTGTATTGAAGTTCAAGATAAACAGCAGCATAGATGATTCCTGACTTCGTAACTTACAGTTCTTGTCAAGTTTCCATCCTTAGACTTTTATTTATTTATTTGTTTACAGCTCTAGATATTCTGTCTGATGAGACATCTGTACAAGAAGCTTTAGTTTGATGCTAATATATGTCTGTTAACAGTTGAGGGAATCTGAAGAAAAGGTGTTGGCCCTGAGCAGGGAACGAGAGATATTGCTGAAGCAGAGGGACTCGGCTCTTCAGGAGGCACAACTATGGCGTTCTGAGCTTGCAAAAGCTAGAGAACGTGCTGTGATATTAGAAGCAGCTGTTCTTAGAGCTGAAGAAAGGGCCAGGGTTGCAGAGGCAGGTGCTGAGGCTCGAACAAAGGATGCTGCAGAAAAAGCAGTAGCCACTGCGAAAGAAAAAGAAGACCTCCTAGCACTTGTGAATATCTTGCAATCACAAGCCCAGAGGTTCAGTTTCTGACCTTTTCCCTCTGCTTCATTCCTTGTAGTTCAGTTTGCATTTTTTATTCATGTAGTTATAATCAGGCCTTTAATACTTTCATTTTTCAAATAATATGTTTTTGGATAGGCAAAATTGGCAAAGTAAGGTTCATAAAATGAATCTTATAGCCCGTGTTTTGTTTTTATGTTTGCATAAGTTTTTTTAAAATCTGTAATTTGATATCTAGCAAGAAACGGAGAATTAACTATTAAGGGGAAGGGTTGGATCCAAAACAAGTTCTATGAAAGCATAAAGCTGAACATGCACAATTATTGAGAATTCTCACCTAACAAGTACAGCACCTTGCTAAGCGATTCATATACAGAATCGAAATATGAACTTCAATTGGTTGCCTTCTGGAAATTTATTGGAAGAATAAAAGAGCATATACTGACAACCTGTCAAACGTGTAACTTTTGTAGTTCATTCAAGCTACTCCAGGTGGCACTGAACATCTAACTTTCAGATACATGCATGTAAAAGCATAGCTGCATTGAACACTTATGGTTCAATGATGGTTTTGTATTTTCCATTGTTTCATATGCATTCCATGCATGTTACTCATACGATCTAAACAGTTGTGTGCAATTTATTGTATTGAGTAATGTTCTTCTATTCATTTTTAGTGGTTCCATGATTGCCAGTTTTTGGTGCACTGTCTATTTATAAAAATTTAACTATTTTCATTCCTCAAAATCTAAAGTAACTATGGATGAAAAGATAACTATTCTTCTGGATCATTTTGTACCAATGCTAAGATTTCACATTACATATTCCAAATTTCCAAGTTTGATTAACTTGAGAGATCAAGTACTAGAACATTATAACCATGGTTTAAAATTTCGGCCAAAATAGATAATTTTTGGTCGAAATGGATAGGTTTAGACCTGACTGATACAAAACTGACTGCAATTTTTGGTTTTGGTCAGTTTTGGCCAAAACTGACTGAAACTGTCCTTTTATTTTATAGTTTCCTTTCACATGTAAATATTATAACACTTTCTATAATTCATTAATATAATTCAAGAACACACTTATCTAAGGTTCTAATGATCCAATGAATGTTGCTTTTGTGTTGCCTTTGTTATTACAGTGGGTAAGATGCAATCTTATTGTGTTCTTGCTCTCTTTTGGCCTGGCTTGTGTGTTTTTTTTTAAGTTGCAAACAACAATGAAGTATATAGAAGTAAAGATGTATGTGCATATCTAGGAGCTTTCATTATTTTGGGGAGAGAGGGAGAGATGTAATTAATTTTATGCTCTTGTTTACTCGTTTTGTTAGTTTATGTATGGTCGTGATATTTGGTAGTTTGTTCAATGGATTAGCACATTCATATGATATGATTAATGCGTTAAACTTTGGTAAATTTTTAATGTCATCACACGGCTGCCCAAACTATATAAGTTTATGACTCTCTGACTTAAAATACAATAAATGACATAAAATAATCAAAATTACTTGATTATTTTATGCTTTTAGTTTTTGGCTTTTGTGACTGGAACTCTAATAGTCGGAGCAAAGCTACGAAAACTTCGGAAACCGAAAGTACCTAGGGGACTGAAACTAAAAATGAAATCAAGTTTTAAAACCTTTATTATTACTGACTAGCTTTATCTTGCGGATCTAGGTGTAGCTTCAGATTGTTTTGGCCATTTGTTCCCATCAAGATGTACATCTACTGTCAAGTGCAATTTCAGACAACTCCTTCACAGATGTTACTTGCTATGTTGTTTAACTTCTACAACAATCAAATCAAGAAAAACTGTGAGAGCTCAGATGAGCATTTGCATGTCGTGTTTAATGAATTTGTTTTAAAAGTATTGTGTTGGAATTGGTACTGCTATTTCATCTGGAAAGCCATGGAGTTTTTCAGAAAGTTTAGTATAAACTTTGGAATGAAAATACAGAAAGAATGAAAAAAAAAAAAAAAACTTTGTATGCGCTGAAAAACACAATATCATAGAGCCCAGTCACTTCAGGAAAATATCAATTCTTCCCTTTATGCAGACTCCATATTTACCATCACACTGTTGTGTGTAGTTCCAAAGATGCTGCTGTGACCACAAATTATGTGCAATTTATAGCTCAAACTCCACGTAGAAGAGCTAGTGAGGGTTGGCTGGTAACAGTTAGAAGCACCATGTCTGCAAGATGAGCAGAACATTCTGGCAAAGAATAGCCAGTGCGCGGTATCATAAAATTAACCGAAAAATACTTGATGCTGATTGAAACGCAGCCATCTTGGGGATCAATTTGTATGTAAAGACTCCAATGCTTCATGGCATCATGGGATATTAACCATGTTATCTTTAGCTACTGATGGTTCTTGTTGTGTACCAACCGGACATTCATGTGAGACATCAAATTGCAACCCGTCTTGTTTAAGTTGGAATATGCAAGCCAAAGTTCAGCTGGCATCTTTATGAGATTAGAAACACAGTTTCAGACCACCGGTTATCGATTATGCTTTTGCTTGAATATTGACGCTCAGTCCTAATGTTTTTACAATCTTTCGATCAGATGTTAGAAATTTGAAAATAATACATTTCTTTTTCTTATCAGACAACAGGGCAACACTAAGCAGGTCGTTGAAGAGAGATCCGAGTCATGCTCTGGTGCTGATGACACTCTTTCCATGACAAAGCATGTAGACTTGTCAGAGGATGATGTCGATAAAGCTTGCTTATGTGATTCAGGGTCAGTTCCTGGGAATAATGTAGTCCGATTGGCAGTAGATGGAGTTGAAATCCATTCTATTGGTGATGCTGAGTGGAGTGATATCCAGTCAACAGATGCAAGGATAGCTGATGTAAGGGAGGTCACCCCTGAAGCAGAGCAAAACAGCTTCGACATTTCCGTTGTCAACCCACCGGTTGATAACCATCAGCATAGAGGGAGCTCTTCCCAGCCATGATGTGAGCTATTCGTTGAATTTTTGTGATGGTGCCGGCCACGGGGTATTCTATAACTTCATACTGCTAAATATAGCTCTTGTAATATGACATGCTGTGGGAACTTCTTCAAAACTTTATTTGATTGTGGAGATAAATTTGTGAGAAACTGCTAGATACTAGGATTCGGAAATCTGCTAGAAGGGTTTAGCAAAAAAGGAAAACAATCTACTGGATCGGTTTGTTTACAAGGATATGTTCTGATTTCAGATCTATGGTCATTGTGTCAAATTATACAGGTGAATAAAGGTTTTGCAGTCTTTGGCTTGTTATGATTGGGCATTTTGTCCATATGGTCGTTTTGCTATGCTATTCATGGCTTTCGTAGAGCTCAGCAGCTTTCAGTGATATGAGACAGATCTGATTTTCACATAATTCTGATTGCAAATCATGGAGATCCAATCAATGCCATTGTCCTATACAAGCACAGAAAAAAAGCTAAATATGATGATTAATTTTTTATTCTTAATATGTATCACCAACTGATTGATTCTAAGTCCTTTGAATGAGATAAATGAGGGAGTCATCTCTCTATTGATTTCATCTTCCCCATGTCCACTCTTAAAGCCATGGCCAATCCTTCCTTTGACCAACAAGCTTTCTACTAAAATCTTGTTAGATTTGAAAATTTTTAGTTGCAGGTGTCAGGTTTCCATGATTTTGTTAGGTCTGCATGGTTCTCCCCATCCCCTTCTTCAAATTAATGTGCTGTGTGGGCCACTAAGGTCTTCAATCTCAGGGCTGCCCTTCATACTTGGCCTAGGCAGAACATGGTCTATCTCGCAAAAGAGAAGTCCGATTTTCTGATAGAAATCTGGATTATAGACAAATTGGTGGAGATGACAGATTTAGACAGGAATCAAAGGGAAAGGAAACATTAAAATCTAAACTCCATGATATTTTGCATAGAAATAATTTGTACATGAAGCTCTACACTGTATCGTAGTTAATCAATCTCAATACTGCTATAACTTCCACATTGTAATAGCTACTTCCATTTCAGTTAAAATATGTGGCACTCAGTTTAGGAAACAATGGGAATACACCTACCAATGGTGAGAGTCCTTTTAGCCAGTTAATTAGATTGGCATATCACATTCATTACTTGACATGCCAGTCTCTACTTAGATACTGAAATAATTGACAACTATTAGATGATTTAGAACAGAATTCTAATTCGTTTGTGATTTTGGCTTAAAGTGCAGTATTTACATTTGTTTTACCAATATTTGATTGAGTTCCTAAGATGGCAGCATTGCCATTTTCAATTCATTTTGTTGAAGGCATATTCTTTTTTCTTTTTCTTGCTCTTCCATGTACAAAGTATACTCATCTGCATTAAGTATAGATAGGCATGGTGCTCCCTGAGATCTTTCTCCCAGCCTAGTTCTTTCACCTCCATTCATGGTATCCACTTATCCTTTTTTCCCTATTCTCTCTGGATCTGAGCTGATCATGCACCAGGCCTCGGGCCTAAATGATATTCATTTTAGTTAGGCTTTGGGCTGGGCCTATCTAAATTTGACATTAACAACAAAATATTATTGTGGTGTAGTAGCATTTAAACTAGAATAAAAAAGGAAAAAAAAAGAAGAACTGCATAAAATAACAAATGATACTAGCAATTTGTTGCCAAAAGCCCTTTTTATTGGAGTGCCGGTTGTTGGCTGTTTTGATGCTCATGTTTCTGATTTTTCTTATGGAGCTTGAATTCTATATCATTTATTTACCAGGGGACTATCCCACAGGTATGCCTGGTGGAATTCTTATCCTACTCGCATTTCTCATGTATGGGATTCAAATCCTACCAGAAAATCTTAAATTCTGTCATTTTTACCCAAGGACCAGATCATGGGACTTAAATTCTTCTTGCATTTCACATTATCATGAATGATCATTAATGGTAAAGGTAAGAAGTATTTATGAAATTCAAATCCTATTGCCAACATCCCAACTTTACATAATGACTAGGTCTATTTACATCCTCCCTCCTCATTTTGATTCCTTTTTATTTCTTTGGTTCTTCTTTCTGTTTATAAATTTCCTTGTCTTTTCTACTGTCATCCTTCTCACCCACCTCCTCCTCTCAGTTTCTTAGGTACAAAATAGTCATTCTAGCCACTCTCTCACCCTATTCTCCTATTCATTTGTGTAAGCCTCTGAAAACATCTTCTTCTTAGCCGCTACCTGCACTTGTCCTTCATCTCCTATGAGGTCAAGATGGAGACCTGTAAAACACTCTCCATGTCGCCTTTATCATCGATGAAGTTTGAATTATCCAAGACCTCTACTTCCTCTTCGATCCTAAATGTCTCAGCAAATGGAAAGCTAATCGAACATCTTGCACTCTCACCAACCTGAACATGCAGACAGGTGCATAAATCCTTCATATTGTTCAATGATTCAGGCCTAATCCAGTCCTTTTCAGTCTGGTTAACTTGGATCTCATTTTATAACTTTGAGTGATGGTTTTCTGCTGTACATTGTATCTTGTTGTTTACTCTTGATTCAAGTTCCTAACACCTACCTATGGATTCACATGCATGTATGCATCACTGAAGAAAACCTAGATTTTTTTTTTAGTATTTTTGATGCATGTATGCAGGTAAATTGGATAATTGTGTATAATATGTGATTCCTTTTCCCTTCAGATTTCTTTCCAGAATTGCTTTTGTATGAGCCACATCTTGATGGACTTAAGTCGGATCAAGTCCAACACCACACATTCTGCAAAGATGGAAAAACTTCTTCATAACCTTCATCTGAGATTATATTATATGCACATAAAAGAACCAATCTATCAACAGTAAATCAAGAAGTAACTTAATTATGTCATTATCATAACCAAATTTAACAAGACTCATTTTCATGAAATAATGCCATAACCATGTACAGCACAATTTATAGACTGAAGATTTCTCTCGAAAAAAAAGGAAATAGAACATCATCACATATTACACTAATAGCAGCCTTTAGAAGACTCGAAGATACGTTACTAAAATAAAGTTAGGCCACCGATTGGAAGACTTGAGAATCTTGAGTTATAGAATCGAAATTATTGAACGGAACTTATCCAGTACTCTGCGTTGAAAAATTGAGTGAGATACCTAGCAGCATGAGAACATTCTTGTTGACTTGTTGCTATAGAATTAATTTCATAAAATCTATTACAGATAGAAAATTTGAGAAACATACTTCGTAAAATAAAAATCAGATTGAGAATGAAATACTAAGAAAATACATGTCACAAAATTAAATCGGATCCATACAGTCATTTAATATATGGTCTGCAAAATGAACAAAGTAAAGTGGTTCCTTATCAGTTTCTCTCTAAATCAACGATTAGCCGCCCACAAGGAACTCTATACTCTAGAATCTAAATTTAGGGTTGGAACTGGGCTCGAGCCAACCCAACTTTCAATCGAGCTTTGGACTGGCCTAAACTGTTTCGAGCCGGACTTGGATCTAATTGTAGGGCCCATTTACCTTTTAGGCCAGACTCGAACATACCTTTGGTCTGACCCAGAACTAACCTGAGCCCAACCCATTCACAACCCGAACTTAAGCTCGATTAAGAAGTTCTAAAAGATCAAGATCGCCCCTCCACCTCATCCGCCAGAAGGCGGCCTGCACCTCATCAGTGGTCCGCTGCAACGAACAATCAATCAATACTTCGACTTTGCCGTCCTGCGATCGTGATTGCTTTAGCTTTGTCATCCTCCAAGTTGACCACCGATCGTAGTCCTTGTCATCATCGGAGATCCAATAGGCTCGAGTGAAGTCATCCATCGAAGAGGGAGCATCAAAGCAAAGGCTGGAGAATGGGGCAATGGTAGTCCTAAAGAGGGAGATAGCCGGATGGGTTAAGATTAGGGCTTAGAGTTTTTTTTTTGAAAAAAAAATTTTAAAAGATGGAAGACAGCTGGTGTGGCTAAAACTGACGCAATCGATTCAAAATGGGCTCGGACCTGGGCTCGAGTCGGACTCGAGCTTAAGATTTTCAAAAATTTTCATGCCTAAGGCCAATCCGAAGTTCAGAAAAAAATTTTGGGCTGGGCTCGAGGAGGGGGACGGGCCCGGCCCGCTTCCGGCCCTATCTAAGTCAAAAAGTTGTTGCCGTACAAGCAATTTAATTTTATTTAAAACAAGTTAGAAGGCTAGAATAAGTAGAAAATATCTTGCTAAATGAATTTGGATGAGGAATTAGAATGGTAAAGAAGTGGAGAAAGATATCTTATAAAATTAAATTAGATCACGAACTAGAGTACTAAAAAGCAGAGGAATTCAGGTATGATCCCATCGACATTCTTTAATTTCCATGAGGAATCATGTACCAATATACAATACACTTTCTCATCTTATTCTTGCCGTGTATCCTTCAGTACGTGTTTGGTCCTTCAAGACCCTGCAGTTGCTTCCCTAGTCCCCTACCATATAATCAAGAGCTATACAGGCAGATTACTGGAGATATAATGTCAGATGTTTTCAAAATTTTGATGCAGTGGGGTTTCCCTCGCTTGGAGCAATTATTTATTGAAGGAGCTCTGCATTCAGTTTGAGACCAACTTTTTATTTTCTCTTGCATGTATTTGATTTATAGACCTAAATCCCCATCTTATGATGGACTTGCAGTTCCCAGAAGCTTAATTTGGAGGATCAGCTATCATGTACTTTTTAGAGAGAACGCAACAGTCCTGAGCTTGATTTCAAGCACCTAAAGACGATGCACATGGTCAACTTTGAATCACACACAAATCATGCGAAGCTGTTGGAAAATTTCGTGTGTCGAGTGGCTGCCTTGAAATATATCTTTTTGTTCTAACGTGCATGATATCTGAAATGTGTTACGACTGAAGAACTAAATTGGTGTAAAGATCTACAAACATGATATCTGAAAAGTGTTAGGAGTGAAGAACTAAATTGGTGCAAAGATCTACAACAAACCAAGATAAATTACTTCGTTGAACAGAAAGGAAGAGATGCATACCAGGATGATGGGATCAAACTCTGGACCCCATTGCTGCACCTTGTGCCACTGAACCAAACTATTTCAGGCTCCACTTTCTGCTGCTCTTTGATGTCCATGCTTGTTGACATCATACAGACCAATCATCATCCCACCGCATTCTGAGTTGGCTTTATCCCATGTTTCCTTCCTGCATCTATTTAGATGGAACTCTTCCAATCTCTTTATGGTACTCGTTTTCTCTGTATTTGGCAAGTTTAAGGATTATGGGGAATATCTGGTGTTGATCACTTTAGATTTTGTTGCCAAAAAAAGCCATTTAACAAACTCAACATATCGATTCTGTAATCTCTCTAGATATTGTCAATAAAGCAAGCATGTGCTATGTCATTTTTAAGACATGCATGAATGTGGAGATATCATAGGTTCATACTCTGTCTAGATATAGGCTACTAATGCATTCACATATTTCATGACATGCTAACCTCATATTCAATGAATCCTACAATTCATTAAATCCCATACCATGCTTATATGTTGTATATATTTCCATATGTAGTTTTCCTAAAATGATGAGCTAATCTACCCTAAGCTGAAAATGGATTGGATATGGATTGGATACTAGTATATCCATATTTTATTAGTGAAAAATAAATACAAAAATAGCATCCATATTGATTCTAAATGAATAGGATATGAACTTTCTATAAATCAAAAAAAAAAGAAAAAGAAAAATATGTATATGTTCTCTCTCCTTTTAATATGTGTAGCTAAAATTGCGCAATAGTAAAAGAAGCCTATTATTGGGTAATGTTGATTGTAAATCAAATTTGATAAAATATTGAATTCATAAATCAGAAAAACTAATATCTGTATTATAATTTAATTTTTTATTTTATAATTAATGTGCATGGTGTGTGCATCCTCCTAGTAAGTAAATTAAATCTATAGTAATCCTAGAAGCAAATAGTTTTGATTTTGGTTGTACCTAATGAGTTATGATTCTTGCATTATATTTTTTATTATATAATTCAATTATTTCATGAACTCGTTGCTTTATATTGATTGCCATTAATGATGAGTTATTTATGTCATTATTATTTTATTATATTGAAACCAATCATCATAATTTTATTTATTTGATACTTATCAAGTTAGTAGCATATTCTTTTAATATCTCCATGTAACTTAATTCTTTTACTCATGAAAATGCTAACTTTATATTAAATTTATTCAAAATTAATATAATAAATACTTTACTACTCTTTTATTGCATTCATCTATTTAAAAAAATGCAACTATCTATTTAAATGAAGAAATAAAGAGATTTTTTAGTTACAAAGATAGCGATATTTTCTTTTCTTAATTTAAATCATCATTTTTCCTTCTCTATCAACATATCCACTAAGGCTCTAAAATCCTTGAGAGATTTCTATCTTTGAAGGGATAAGAATTGACTTGATTAATTAGCTGGATTCAATGAATTAGGTAAGAGAAATATAAGTGGTGATTTGATTGGAGAAGGAAGATTTTTCTCAATCCATTTAATTTGAATCTCAAAAAAAAAAAAAAAAAAGAAGAAGAAGATGGAAAAATTTTAAAAATAAGGCCTAAGTCACTTTTTCTTTCATTGATTGATTTAAAAACAAAATATGTAGCATCTATTTATAATAGCGAGGTAGTTGGATTTCTCTTCCTAATTTTTAAAGGGACATCCATCCTTACATAGTTTAGATTAGATTCTTCTTCCTAATTCTAGGAGAATTTTTTTACTTAAAATAGACATATCTAATATAAATAATTTAAACAAAAATCAAAATTCTTCAAGAGATTGGGGAGAAGGCTAGTTCATGAAGATGATCTGAGAGATGAGAGATGGAAGATGGAGGTCCAACTTTCCTTGCCATTAGTGGGAAATGTCGAGAAGAAGAGGAGAGGAAGAAGAAGAAGACACCAATCAATTTTTCTTCTAGCCTGAGTTAGTTTTCTATGTGATTTGGTTCAACAGAGTCAAAATCAAAAATAATAAAATAATTTATTAAAAAATTAAAAAAAAGGAGAACCTGTTTGCAACATGTTATTAACAAAATACCATAAATATCCTAATATATTAGATAGTCAGGATATCTTTTATGACAGGTTAGCTCTAATTTAATGTTATAGTGCATCTTTTTAAAGTATTCCAATTCTTAGTCTAATTTAACTTTATATATTATACATAACATATAAATTTTTCAAAATAACCTTTTACATTATATATATCCCGGGTGCTCCGCAGCTGCCCACATATATCCCTCTGTAGCCTTTCCGACTTCTCAATTCTTTTATCATGGTCATCTTTTTCATGTAAAAGGTCCTTCCATTCACTCTTTTTTTCTTTTAATTTTGCCTCCGAGTGAACCTTCTAAACCTTTGTTGTGGTTCTTTTTGTTGCTATAAAACACCTATGGTGGAAACTACTTCTTCCCCTACCCATCCTGGGCCTCCATCTCCAATGGAGGAGATGAGACCCATAAAACACCCTCCATCTCCTCTACCTCCGTTGAAGGTTGAGTCCTTTAAAGCCTCTACTTCCTCTTCGATCCTAAATGTCTTCAAAAATAGAAGATTGACCGAACGTCCTGCACTCACATCATCCTCGTCCAAGAGTCTTTCTTAAGGTATAAAAACCCTGCAACCCCCTTGATCTTTTCATTTTTGACTAGCTTTTGTTGTCTTATTCTTTTTTTCATGATGGCATCGATATTTGTGTGATACCCCCAAATATTTCATGAATCTTAAAGCATAAAAAAATAGAAAAAGAAATGAGAGAAGAATTGAATCCTAATAAGAGTCAAAATCCATGCTGGGCAGGAGTTGAACTCCTCCCCTTCATCTCTATGTAAAGGGAAAAAGGCTTTTCTCTTCTTTTCATCAAAGATCAAGGCCTTAAGCCAGCGAAATCATTAGAGTTCATTTTCGAAAGCTATGATTGTAGCCACCGAAAATTGGATTAGATAGCCCACCGGAGCCCAAGGTAAGCCCTGACCCTCCTTCTCCCTTTTCTCCTTCTTTCCATGGCATTAAATAATATCGCCGATCGTCAATCTCATTGAAAAACTTAGATAAGAAAATCTCCTATTTTTCTCTAGCTTCCACTCCTTCATTTTGGTTTTTTTGACATTAGAAGTTGTTGTCAACCGTCGGTATGGATCCACTGGTTGCACTGTTGTAGCCTCAATCGTTGCCCACCAGAGTCATATTGGCAGTGATGCACACTATTCTGAAAATAAAAGGAGAGAAATAATCCCTTGTTTCACTATGGAACCAAAAGGAGAAAAAGAAAGAAAAAGAAAAAAAAAGAAGGGAAGAAAGAAAAAGAAAGAGAGAGGAAGTTTCTCTCTCTTCCCCCTCCCTCTCTCATTCCTCTCTTTTTCTACTTTCTCTCTATTTTCTCTCTCTAAAAAATCTTACTTTCTCTCTCTATAAGTTTTTCTCTCTAAAGATGTCTCTTTTTAAGATTTAATTTATGGATTTTAGAAAGATCCTCTAATAGCTTTGATAGATCCTAGTGAAGGAATTTTTATTATAGACTATTTAGATAGTTTAGGGATTTTGTACAATGATACTGTACAAGAACTTTAAAAAAGGATGTAGCATAGCTTGGTAGCGTGTTTGTTTTGGGTACAAATTGTTATAGGTTCAAATCCTATCACTTAAATTAAAAAAATCCAACCAAAAAAATAAATAAATAGCAGAGGCAAGAAAATCTTGGATCAGATCTATGAAAATAAAATAAAAAAAAAGTTGAAGACAATTACACGAGATTAGATATTAAAAAAGATGAAAAGAAAAAAATAATCCAAGAAAAAGAAGGAAACAAAATTTAATTTCTTCCTAAAAAAATATTTTCTTTTTCAATTAAGATGGGATGACTCCTCAAATCAAAGAATGATCAATAATATCAAGGCGTCTTGCTCAATCAGGACCTTAGCTTTGTTGCGAGCCAACCAATCTTGAAAAAATAACTAAAGAAATACCGCATTTAGAACAAAAGCTCGTTTACTCCACCCAAGGGGGAATATTTTTGAAGGAGTACTGAAGAAGCTTTCATTTGCTCTTAACATTCATGCGAAGAGAGTCATGGTATTCCCCTATCTTTCTCTAGGGGATTCATTAGAAGACCTATATTTGATCGTGTCCTTAGGCACCGCGATGCAATCATATTACATCTTAACTGGGCATGTATATTTCTAGGTTTTCACAATTTTATCTTATATATTCATATTGATACCATGAGTGCTTTAGGGCGGCAAAAATAAAAGGATGAAAAGTTCATGTTTTAAATGAAACGATTTGGCTCGAATCATAAGTTTATCGATTTCCACCTTGATTGGATCGAGCATCATGAGATTTAATCATCGCTTACATCCTAGCAACCTAGCATGATCCTTGATTTGTAATTTGATCAATTTTATATTCTAAATTAAATAGATCAGATATCGGATACTATCACATAGCCAGCTATGTGAGGATTTAAAATTTTTATTTTAAAAATAATTATGATTAAAGGTTGATAAAAGTATGATTTTAAATATTATTTTTTTAAAAAAAATAGAATTATATGGATTCATTGGAATACATGTGAGGTAAGTAATGATTCATCTTCTCTAGATCTTTTATTTACATAATATAATTTTGAATATCACATAAATTATTAATTAATTATATATGATTTATGGATCTTATGAAAATATATTTTGAATAAAAATTGATATATAATTTTGAAGTAATATTTCTTGGACTATTACTAAAATTATTTATTGATCTGATATCATAAATATATATTTTAATTTGATTATGAAATATATATTATTCTATAAAAAAAATTTTGATACGAATCAGTTTTGGACTCTTCACTTAACTATGTTCTGAATCCTACTAATTGAGGGTTATGCATTGATATTCTGAGCTCATGATTATATTTTTGACCTGACCATAGGGTATAAGTATAGTATTCTAGTCCCATTATAGGATATAAGTATGGTATTCTAGTCTGACCATAGGATATAGTGTGATATTCTGATCCCATCACATGATATAAGTATGATATTTTAGCCCAACTATAGGATATAAGTGTGAAATTCTGATCCAACTATAGGATATAAATATAGTCATCATTAAAGATTGACGAGTTAAGTAAAATTTATTTTGAATTAGATTTTTGAATATGATTGATTTTGAAATTTGATATATGATTATGTATTTGAATGTTTGAAAGATATCAATATTATTGAATTCATATTTTAAAAATAAATTTGATTACATTTGTACATTGATTAATAATAAATTATACTTTGATATCATTCCTTATTAGATAGTTTAACTCATTACTCTATATTTTACTATTTTTATAGATTCAAAGATTTGGCTTGACTTGAGAACTCGATAGGGGCAAGCAAACTAGAAGCAGACTTTAATATTTTTATTTTTAGATTAAAATTTGTTGAGATTTAATACAAGATCATGAATATTATTTTGTCAGATATTTAAAATAATAATTTGAATCAAAGTTCAACCTTAATTATTTGAATTTTGTTCTATTGTTGCTTTCTGATATCATGATGAGATACTTTACAAACTTATAGAGAGAGTTTTTCATGAATATGCGATGATTGCTATGACCACTAGATTTATGATCTCAAATCGAAGACATGCAATTAATATGGTATCAGAGTATAAATAGATAAATTATAATACATATAATAAGATATAGGATGAATATAGATGGATAGATATTGGAGAGATTGGAATATAGATTTATGATGATTACAATATAAGTTGTCTTCATGATATTTTGATGAAACCTCGAGATTATGTATGAGAAGATCACTTGGGAGTATGATTCATATAGTTTGATATATGATAGATAATTTATGAATCATGTTATGATTAGTTTGATTTTGATCTAAAGTAATTGCAAGAGGATCAATCAAGAAATTTTATTATGCATTGTAATTATTAATTTGAATCATCAATTGTTTAAGAGAATTATAAACTCTAATTTGATATTGAAGTAATACTATGATATTGCTCTTAGTTTTGAAGTTAATTATTTAGTAACAAGATAATTATTCATTCTTTAAAAATTATTTAAAGTTGAACTAAGAAAATCTTTTTTGATATATGATTCGAGTATTTTTTGAGGTTGAACTTAGTATATAGATCATATGTAAATAGGCATATAGGAGGTAAGTATATGTGAAAATATTGCAAATAAGTCTATTTCTATTGGAAGAAATTAATTTTGTTTTGCGATCATTTATCTTGATGATTTTCTTCCTCACTCCCTCTTTCTCTCTCTATCTGATTCATCAATCTTGGTACGAATCTGATATGAAAATAAGATGATCCAAAGCCACTTTGATATTCATACAATATATCAATCCCATGTTGGCCATATCAAGTATCTTTGAAATCTATTATTGATAAATTCAATTAATTGATCTTGGTCCTGATTCAATCCATACTTCATGATTTTTTAAATGAGTTGCTTCGATCTGACCATCAGCTAGGAGGTCCTAAATTATCTCGGTGTTCGGACAACCTATTGGATCGATCATCCCATTTATAGTTTTTCTTTCTTATGATTGAATTTATCAAGTAAAAATTAATTATCTTTTAATATATTAAATAGATTCAATAAACTCGTCTGGTAAAGTTTGAAGGGTTAGGATGGAAGTAGTAAGTAATCTCAATATTTCTTACTTACTTTTGAATTATCAATTATTTTATCATAAAAAATTATTTTATATTTTTATAAAATAAGAATCTAGCATATGCATTGTGAAATTCATGATTCATCATAAAATAATAATTTTATGAATATTTTAATATGAATAACTTTTTATGAAATATAAACTCTATATTTAAGAAATTTATCTTTTATCATGAAAAAAATAATTTTATAATTATTTTATTGTTAAAAATTATTTATGGACCATGAACTCTACAAAATTATCTAAAATTTTATTTATATATGATTTAAGAAAATAAAATTTGATAAAATATGATTTAAACATGTAATTTTAAGAAGGATGGTAAAAAGCTCTCAGATAGCTATGTATGATTCTGACAATAGATAATAATAATTGACATATGATCCTATTAGTGAATAAAAATAATTGATATATGATCCTATCAGTGGATAATAGTAATTGACATACAGTCCAATTGATGAATAATAGTAGTTAGTATATAACTCTGCTAATGAGTAATAGTAGTTGGTACATGACTTTACCAATAGATAATAGTAGTTGGTATTTTGATGATTATATTCCTATCACAAGTATAAAGTAACTTTGGTATTTAGTCTGAGAGGATTATTAAAAATTATAATATAATAAAATGATAGATAATTTTTGACTTTATTTAATAAATTTATTATGATTTATGAATTTATTTATGTTACGTATTAAAAACTATATTTATATGATTGTATAATTTATGCATATGCAAGAGCATCATTGATTTATGATATAGTGTTACTATGAAAAGTTTTATATTTTTAATGATAATCATCTTTTCTAAATAATTTATTATCCATGTATAAATTTATACTTGATCCAGATAAGATAGTATAAGATTTACTTATTGAGCTGATGTAGATCATATCTTTTTCTTTTTCTAACCAGATAAATAAGGTTAGGAATGAAGGATGATCCAAGCTTGAGAGTATACTAGCAAGTTTGAAGATTTTACAATTGAATCTTAATTTATAGGATAATCTTGGATTTATGGTCAACTATTGATAAATTTTGAGATATAAGTTAGGTATTTGATTTTGAATTTAGATGCTCTGAATCAATCTTGATTTATTTGCTTGATGAATGATTGAATTGATCCTCTTGCTATACTTTAATTGTGATAGATTTTAGCAAACTATGATTGATAAACTTCGTGTTATCAAGGGTAGCACTCCTTGGTAGCATGACCATGTTATGTTCTGATTTTAGGACATGACATTTTATGGTATCGGAGCAATAAGTTTGATCATAGATAATACTTAAACTTAGGTTTATGATTTGCAAAGATTGACATGAGATGAGTATAGAAGAGTTGGTTTAGATTAGAATAATGTAGCAGAAGCATGGTGGAATATAAGTTGAAGACTAAGTATCCTTACTTGTTTGAGAATGATGGTACGTTAAGTTTTGAGGACAACTCTTATAAGGGGGTAGAATGTGATGGTCTGGTCCATTGAACAAGCCCAGCACTAAGATGGCCCAAACCCCACCTGAACGACAGTCAAAAAAATGATGAAGACTCCTATTGGGAGTCTTCTTCCATCCGAATTCATCAGAGAGGAAGCCGATTTTGGAGAAGATTCGGACTCTCCTCCATTCTATAAATTCCCCCCTTCCCTCTCCAAAGGATTCCATGATGAGCCCGACCCTCCTCCTCTCTTCTTTCTCTATCTTTCTTCTTTGTCTTTTCAATTTTCCTAGCACCATATCCATTGAAAATAGGAGCCAAAGATGTCGTCGAAGCCCAAGGTAAGCTCCGACCCTTTTTCTCTCCTTCTTTGCCTTCTTCATATGGCTTTGGTGCCGCTACTGGCCATTGGCTTCGTCAGAAAATTCCATGTTCATAATTCTCTATTTTGATGGAGTTTTCTTCATCTTTTTCTGGCTGCCAGAGCCTTGGTTGGATCGTCGAGCTCCCTACCATCCTTCTCTAAGGTCATGGCTGTCAGTGATCGACTGATGATTGGAGAAATCATGAAAAGGAGATAGATCTCCTATTTTTTGAATTTTTCTCTAGATTTTTTTATCGTTCGGCCCTCACCACTGACTATCCCCTATCCCACTGCCATCGACTGTCTGCTGTTGGACCTCCAACTATGCCAGCACCCCCCGCTTGAGCACCAACCACCACTCTTATTCCTCCCCTATTCGGCCAAGAAAAGAAAGAAGAAAGAAAAGAAAGAAGAAGAAGAAAAGAAAAGGAAAAAAAAGAGAGAATTATCTCTCTTATCTCTCTCTCTCCTTCTCTCTCTAGGGTTTTTCTCCCTCTACTCCCTCTTTCTTTCTCTATTTGATCCAAGAATCCTAGTATGAACCTGAGATGGAAGCAAGATGATTTAAAATTATTTTGATATCCGTGCAATATATCAATTCTATGCTAGCCATGTTGAGTATCTTTGAAATCTATTATTGATGAACTCTATTGAATGATCTTGACTTTGATCCAATCCATACTTCATGATTCTTTAATCGAGTCATTTAGATGTGACTCTTGACTAGAAGGCCCTGAATTGCCTCAGTATCCGGATAGTCTATTGGATCGACTATCCAATCTATAATTTTTTTTCTTATGATTGAATTTATTGAATAAAAATTAATTATATTTTAATATATTAAATAGATTTAATAAACTTGTCTAGCGAAGTTTGAAGGGTTAGGATGGAAGAAGTATGAGATTCAGATACTTCTTACTTATTTTTGAATTTATCGATTATTTTATCATAAAATAATTATTCTATATTTTTTAAAATAAAGATCGAGCATATCATTAGGAAATTCATGATTCATCATAAAATAATAATTTTATGAATATTTTAATATGAGTTACTTTTTATGAAATATGAAATCCATATTTATAATATTTATCTTGTATCATAAAAATAATGATTTTATGATTATTTTATTATTAAAAATTATTTATGGACCATGAAATCTATAAAATTATCTAATATTTTATTTATGCATGATTTAAAAAAAATAATTTGATAAAATATAATTTAAGAATACTTATTTTAGCAAGTATAGTAAAAAGCTCTTAGATAGCTATATATGACACTATCGTGGGTAATAGTAATTGATATATGATCCTATCAGTAGATAATAGTAATAAGTATATAATCCTATCAATGGATAATAGTAATTGACATACGATCCTGCCAATGGATAATAATAATTAGTACATAACCTTACCAACGGATAATAGTAGTTGGTACTCAATCCTACCAATGGATAATAGTAGTTGGTATTTTGATGATTATGACCCTATCATGGGTATAAAGTGATCTTAACATTTAGTTTAAAAAATTATTAAAAATTATGGTATGATAAAATGATAGATGATTTATGAATTTATTTGATAAAGTTAATATGATTTATAAATTATTTATGTTATGTATTGAAAACTATATTTATATAAATTGTATGGTTTATGCATATACAAGAGCAGCATTGATTTATGATATATTATTACTATGAAAAGTTTTATATTTTAATAATATCATCTTTACTACATGATTTATTGATCAATATATAAACTTATGCTTGATTCAGATAAGATAGTGTAATATTTACTTATTGAGCTAGTGTAGCTTATATTTTTTTCTTTTTCTATCCAGATGAATGAGGTTAGAAATGAAGAATGATCCAGATTTGAGGGTCTATACTAGTAAGCTTGGAGATTTTGCAGCTGAATCTTAATTTATACAATAATCATGGATTTGTAGTTAACTATTGATGAATTTTGAGATATATATTTGATATTTGATTTTGGATTTAGATGCGCTAAACTAATTTTGACTTATCTGCTTGATGAATGATTAGATTGATCCTTTTACTATACTTTATTTATGACAGATTGTGGTAGACTATGATTGATAGACTTCATGTTATTAAGGGCAACACCCCTTGGTAGCATGGCTGTGTTATGTCTTAGTTTTGGATTATGATAATTGTTCTCTTAATCCATCTCTTGCTTTATAAATACTTTAAGCTTCAATAAATTTAAGGTAGCTGCTTTCCTAGCCTCCATTCTCTGCCAAAAAAAAGGAGAGAGGAGATGGATCGAAGAGAAACTAGGAGTGAATGTTATGGTGCTAGTGGGTTGAGGAAGTGAGTGGAACAATCATGTGAAGAAGAAAAAACGGAAGATTAGAGTATGGGAGAGAAGATTTGAAGAAGGGAACATAGATGGGAGGGCCTATTTATAAGTGAAAGCAAATCCTGATCTATGGGTAGCGCTGCTGGTTTTCATGGGTAAAATGCACGATAGAATGCTCTAAGTCATATAGTACTCAATTTAAAGAGACACCACATACACCAATATTTATGCTTATTCTAGAATCAATTATGAGTACAAATCCTCAAGGATAAAAAATACTAAACCTACACCAATACCTCAGCTCGTTCCAAAATCAATTATGAGTCTGGATCCTCTATTGTATATGTTTTGTACTGCAAAGAATAGTGCATGTTCAGAGAGCCTACCATGATTAGCACCAAACGTGCTCCTTTTCAAATTCTTGAGATGAGTGACAATAGTCCATCCCTAAGATGGATGATGTGGCTACTATTAGGGTTGTACAACCCTCTATAGTGCAAAATATATCCTATAAAGTATCTGAGCTCTAGAAGAGTCGAGATCCTCTATGGTGTGTTTTGCACTGTAGAGGCTATATGGTCATGGATAGCCACTACATCATCTATCTTGAAGATGGATAGCTATTATTATTTTTGCATATATCATGTTTAGCACCAAATGGGATCTTGTTAGATTGTCAAGATGAGAAATGATCATTATCTTTGAGATGGATGATATAATGGCTATCCAATATTATAAAACCTTATATGGTATGCATTTTAAAGCATAAAAGGCTCTGCAATCATGGATAACTGCCACATCAATGATCTGAGAGATGGATGGAGTTGCTTACCTAACATTCGATATTCTTTGCATGGAATGCAATCCTATTTAGTTTTCCAAGATGGGTGATGATGGTTCATCATAGAGATGGATGATGTGGTAGCTATTCATGGTCTTACAGCCTCTACAGTAAGAAATATATACCACAAAGTATTTGAAGCCATCTAAAAAATGGGTATCTCTCATACATCTTGAAAACCAAGTGCATCGCACTGGGGTACAAAATTTATGGGGTTGAGTGATGTGTGAGAGCCTCCCATCTCCAAGAGGAGCAATGTGATAGCTATCCAATCATGCACTATTTTCTGCTATCTAAGATATGCATCATAAAGAATCTCAAACATCAATAATTGGCCAATGTATATTGAATCCTCTTTGTAGTAACCTAAACTACAAGTCATCGTAGATGTAACTTCACTAGATTTAAAAGTTGGTATTAGAACATTTGGAGAGATAAATTGAGCTATGAATTACTCAATTGAAAGAGACCCAAAATTTATCATGTGTAAGAAAATTGAATGAGATTCAACATCATCAACATGTGTGCTCATTCCGAAATCAATTGTTGGCCAATGCATATGAAATCCCCTTCTTGGTAACTACATCTAAAACTCTATTATAGAAGTAATTTCACTTAATTTAAAACTTGTTACACTATTAGAATAGTCAATAAAAATATTTTTATAAAATTAAAATAGATTAACAATTAAAATACTCAAAAGACATATGTTACAATATTTAAACAGATTAAAATGGCCATCAAATATGAAGTTATCAACTAGATGAGGCGAAGTCAGTATGTTGATTCCCTCCAAATCAACTATTAGACAATGCATACATGACTCGATACTTAGTAACCTAATCCAAAAAAAATTTACTACATAAATAATTTCATTTTATTTGAAGTATATTATAGGATTAATAAATTTGAGAAATGTACCTTACAAAATTAAACTGAACTAGGAATTAGAGTGCTTAGGATACAAAACAAAATTGATTGGAACCAAGCCTTCATTAAACATCATATTCTTAACAAACAAGTTGAAGTGGTGGTGTGCCTTTCACCAAATCAACTAAGGTTTCAGTGAAGTAGAAATTAAAGAGTAAGATTGAACTATACTGCTATACAAAAATAAGTTTTAGTTAGAACTAAATGAGAAAAATAAAAAAAAAAGAAAACTATTGCATAGAATGATAATATTTACACTATAACCATATTGATAGACAAGAACCATAGAATGATCAATTATAGGCCTTATGGTGTCACTCTAGATAGACTACAAAATTAATGATGATTTTGAGGGAGAATGAGAACAACCAAATTAGGAACCTCATCAATGGTATGAAAAATAGGTCGAGTGTTAAGATATAGTCTAAGAAACATGCTGATCATAAGCTATTAACTAAGTATAGACCAAATATTAGACAGCAAACTGAGCATAGATTAAGAGATAGGGTGCAAACTAAGCATAGACCCAATACTAGGTGGCTAATTGAGCTAGAGCGTTGGGATGAAGACCAAGCATGAAACAAATACTAGGACATAGTGGAATATAGACAATGTCAAGATATGAGACAATCTTGAGAGGGACTACCAGGCTATAAACTGAGAGGATGAGAATTATAGGCCTAGAACAAAGGATCCTGATGGAGCAGGATGAAATACCTAATAAATGACTGTCAAGATCTATACGACAGGCCCCATCATTCACCTCATTTGCTCACCAATAGAGACATAAAGCCTTCCTCCACTTATTGGCTACTGATAACAAAATCTTTTCATTTCTATCTGAAGTTATATTTGTAGAAGTTTGCCAAGTTTATTGAGCATTGGTTTGTATAAATATCTCTGAGCATCCCAAGCTAATATTTTTAGCCTGAAATATTAAAAAGTGATCATGATCCTAAATCTAAACCTCTCGATTTTTGGTGAATCTTAATTCTATGAGCCCTTTTTTCTTGCATCAAATAGCCCTAGATCCATCAATATTGACTCCATCATTCATTCAATTGATCCATTGCATTTTTAATTCAGAACTAGTTGCACCAATTATATCAATTGAGCCATCTTTCTCAATTTCAAGCCCTAATTCACACATTCAAGTTTAATTTCTCCCATTCCATTTCACTTTGAACTCAATTCATATATCAACCTACCTAATTCTACTTTCAATTAACAAATTGTGAGCTTAATTGAGAAAAAATTTAGTAATTTTACTAAATTAATTTGGATCAGCTAACTTGAGTTCATTTGATCTAGACAAGTTCACTAACTTGATTCAATTATCTCCAATTAACCTATCAAATTGATCTTTTTCTATCATAATCAATGAGTTGCAGATCTAATTAGACTTTTTAATTCTTAATTTGATCAATTCCACATGTGCAAGTTGACTAGACACAATCAATCCAACTTTGAGTCAAAATTTCATGATTTCTCAAACCTAGTTAAACAAGTTCAAACAAAATCAAAATTAACTTATGTCCTCCCTCCATATCCTAGATGTATCAATTGGAATTTCATAATTTTTGAATATGTCTACTCTTAGCAATTAAAATCATCCAAAAATCCACCAAAAATGTCTTAAGGGGTTGGGGGGAGCCTTTTAGTCATCATGTCTAGGAGAGAGCATCCAAATCATCAAACAAAGCCATTGATTTATTGCACTCTCCTTAAGCCAAGGATGGGACATGACTGCAGATCATCTTAACTCTTCTCTAGTTAAAAAAAAAAATCAAACCAAGTCATGATTATCTCTCCATCTATATATGGACCCATGAACTAGAGAATTAGATCAACTGTTCTAAACTCTTAAGTCGTTTTAATCACTTCTAGCCCATTGGTTTCGATGTCCATATCTTTAGCTTAAAATCTCCTAACTTTAACTCTTCCTTCACCAGTTGTTAGTTTCTTCTTCTCTACCAATCTTCTAGATGCTCTCAACTTAGGAAATGACCCCAACTATCTAAGAAGGTCTAGAGAAATGAGGAGTTTAGGCTAGGGGATAACCCTAAGTGATCACCTCCGAAGAGGTGGCATGTTTGACCATACTGAATCTCCAGCAAAGAAACCACTTTTTCCATCTCTTCTTTAATTTTCTTCCATGAATCTTGTAATCTCCATTTATTAGCATATAACTAGTTTTGATTCAATGAAAGATATTAGCTTGTTCCTATGTTAATTTTCTTATTTATTTTAGCTTAATTTCTAATTAATTACTCTATAACTAGTGAGAATAGAAATTAATTTACAAAGCTTACATCATAATAACAAATTACTATAATTGTAAGTTCAAGTCTATAATAAAGTGACTTTGAATTAATAGAGTGGGCACATATTGATCCTTTATAGTCACATTTTAATGTAGTCCTGATGCAACATATGATTGCATGAAATCAATGTGCCTGTATTTTGATCTCAAGTGTGTAATATCCATAGGAAGCAAGTTGGCGGTCATTATACACTTTAATTTTTTAATACAAAATAATTTAATTTTGTAATGTTTTATAATTGATGCTCTAAATGTGATAATGTAGATATATTTCTTGGGTGTTCTCATACCTGTATGAAGCTAATAGGCAATCTATGTGCACTTTAATTTTGTAATGTACGATGCTTTAATTTTATAACAAATATCGTTTTAATTCTGTAATGCATACAACTTAAATTTGAAATGCAACTTTCTAGAAGATTTTAAATTCTCATCTAATTTATTCTATAACATAACCATACTTCTCAAATATTCCAATACCAATAACTAGCAGCCCATGTGCACTTTAATTTTGTGATGTATAAGAATTGAATTTTGTACCATATTCTAATCATATATCTAAAATGTATAGTATGTTTCTGGAGCTTTTTAGTATCTATGAAAAGTCACCCGCCAATAGATTAGAGATTTCATGCCCCTATATGAAGATCCTTCGGTCCATTATCCCCTTCTCAACTATACATACCACTTTCCATGATCTATATTTTTTGGTCATCTTCTTGCTGCAAGAAGCTCCTCAAGTCAACTCTTTTGATGATACAAAAGGTTGTTCCATCCACTCCCCTCCCTTACTCTTTCTCCTTCATCTTCCTTTTTATCCTTTTTCGATCTCTTTTAGAAAAAGAATCCTTTTAGGCATGAAAACACCCATAACCTGCTTCAATAGAGAAGCTGAGACCAATAAAACACTCACTATTTTCGCTCTACAATGATAGTTGAGTTCTCAAAATCCTCTTTTTCCTCTTTTATCCTAATGATGCTCAAAAATGAAAGATTGACCAAATACAATCTTCAACAATAGAAGACCTATCGAACATTTGCACAGGTAGAAAGGTTACTTGGAGACAATTTTATTATGCACTCTCAGTAATACAAGAGTTCTCCAAAGCTGTCAGCTATGCTGGATATTATAATAAAATAATTTAATTTTTTAATATAATAATTAAATTTTCTAACATAATATTCCATCGACTTAGCAATTATTTTGCACTTTAATTTTGTAATGCATTCTGATTATTGCTCTATATTTAGTATTGTAATGTAGATATATTTTTTGAGTGTTCTAACATGTATGGGAAGTTGGTAGGCAATTTATGTGTACTTTAATTTTGTAATGTATGTTTTTAATATTTAATGTTGTAATGCAACTTTTTATAAGATTCTAAATTCTTATCTAATTTAATTTTATAATGTAACCAAGCTTCTCAAATATTTCAATACTCACAATAAGGCAAATAACACCTGTCTAGCTAGTCCTTTTAGGTGAGATGTTACACCATTAAAATGGTATCAAATTAGACCCATTGCTGGTCCCATGCGACTATAGTAGCCTTGAGCATAGGCCCATTTGGGCTAATCATAGGTTGATCATGATATTTATGATTAGATTTGAATAAAATAAGATACTTAACCTAATGAGAATACTAAAACTTAAATGGAGGGAGCATGTGAGGATTCGTGTGAGTATATATCTAATTCCAAATAGACTATGTGATGGAAAGATCTTGTATACTTATACAAGGTCAAAGAACCCAAATAACACCTTCTTGGCTAGCTTTTGTTAAATGAGGTCCTAAGTTATTACAAGAACTTTCAAATGGATGCATGAAATCATAATTCTTGCAAACTTGCACTACTTGGTTACTTCAAAATAGTACCAACCTTCATTCTTTCTATGTGGCACCATTTATGGGTTTAATAGGAGCAAAACTCGACCAATCTACAATCTATATTAATCAACCTAGAAATTCTAAACAAAATTTCATCTAGAAATGATTCACTACTACTAAACTTAATTATCATGGAAATTGCAACACACAACACTACAAAAAGTAGAAGTTAAAGTTTCTTCTTTTTTTTTAAGGAAATAATGGTGGAAAGCACCAAAGGGACTTTATTAAATTTAGAAGAAAAAAATAGTTACAAGAAGATAAAATAAAAGAAGGAAGGAAACTATTGATTTTCCATGTGGAAAGGTTAAAAAGAAATAAAAAAGTTTATCTTTGCAAGTATATAAACATTTGGAGCAATAAACTTTGTGATTTTTTTTAACTTTTTCGCATGAGAATTATTTGTTTCCTTTATGACCATCTAAATATATCCTAGTTAAGAGTTATCTAAGATTCGGTCACTACAAGGATATGGTCTTAGACAATCATCGCTATTACCTTCAAAGTATTCAAATTCTCCCTATTGATGATGGTTAAATTCATTATTATTGGCTTGGAGTTAGAGTTTGACTCTGGTACTACACCAAAATCTCTTCCACAATTCTATCTTCAGCCGTTTCCATTTGGAGCTTTGGATGGTAGGTTTTGGAAGGTGCTTAAGAGGGTATATGGTAAATACCATTTGAATGTAGCCATCAACTCTCAAAATGAGCTTCTCAATTTTTGCAATTCATTCTATTGTGTGCTGCTTATATAAAGCAACACGATCAAGTAAGGGAATGAGATCTTTAACTTTAGTTTGGAGTGATGATCTTAAGGCTAGTGCACTATTGCTAATAACATCAATATTCCCATCATAATGAGTCATCAGTATTCTCGATGTTAAGCGATGGATCCGATCAACCTTCCAAGGAAGTGACAAAAATGACTAGCCACCAAAATATTGATTCGTTATCATGGCTTAAATAACAAAATCGGCATGCTGTCTAATGATTTTTATCGGCCTGGCCATCAATGAAGTCGACCTTGTGCTCCCTGCCTTCTACCATTGAGGTTTCTTAGACCCCAATGGCTCTTGATCGTGGGTCAGTAGTAGAGCTGTCAAAATAGGCTTAGCCCACAGGACCAGTCCGATCCAACTCTATAAATGGGGTGGGCTGGGCTGCCATATGAATAGCCCAAATAACAATCAGGCTTGTTTGGCCCGCCCCACATCAGCCCAAGGGCTAATATGGGTTAGGTCGGGCTAGCCTAGGTGGGCCATGAAAACTTAAAAAAAAAATTTAAAAAAAAATCCTATTAGTTTTTCTAATCCCTCGGAGGCTGGGACCCTATTAGTTTTTTAAAACCTGAGACCTGCTGCCCCACATCGTCGGTCGCCGCCACAGAGCAGTAGGACGACCGCCTCTGCTGGTTCTTCTCCCTTTCACCCCCCAACTCTACAAATCCTCCCTCCTCCTCCTCGTCGTTGGTGCCACCGGCCTCCAGCCTTCGAGTCTGATCATGAATCAAGATACGTCGGCCCCCCTCCTCCCTTTCGCTGATGGACGTCCCTCCATCCAACCTCCAGACGATCCCCCTTCTCCTCTAGGTCCCTCCTCTCTTTCGCCGACAGATGCCCCTCCGTCCAACCTTCGGACGATCCTCCTTCTCCACTGGGCCCCTTCTCCCTTCCAATGATGGACGTCCCTTTATCCAACCCCCCGGACGATTTCCCTCATCTGGACCCCTCCTCCCTTTCACCGACGGATGTGTTAGAAAATGTGTCCCAAAGCCAATCGTTAGACAATTGTGCTCATCTTGTAAACTGTATATGAATTTTTATTAATAAAAGTTATTTGATATTTTCATTACAAATTGACCATCTTTGAACTTCTGTGTTATAATGAAGTCCTTAGGACTATATATATATTAATCGACAAAGGAGGATTTGTCATTAAGTCCTTAAAATTATTCATGATCAAATGATATGCTATTACTAGGACGATAGCGATATCAAGTGTAGGTCGTTGTGTGTCATATGAGTTGGTTATCCTCTTAATCAAAGAGTATGGAGATACTGTTATGGCATGCAGATGGAATATAGGAGTACATTCGCATCGAACATGATCATGTGCTGAGCACTCTGCTGTCAAGAGTAGCTTATGAAGGATATGGATATAAGTCTCCTTCCTTTCTGAGACCATCACGGTGACTTATAAGCAACTCTCTGTACTTTAGTACTGGACTATCTGAGTTTCTAACTTAGTGATGGAAGGATACTAGGTGCAGTCAAGTACTTATCAAGTTGGTGTGTGAGTCAAGATGGAATTGATCCCTCTGAATTGGTAGGAGATATGCATCAGTATATTTCAATTTAGTAAAATCTTGGTCAGGATAATCCATGAGATGAATTTGAAAGGTTGAAATATAATTTGATCGACTTAATTAGGGTTGACAGTTAAACTCTAAGTCACCTTGAGTATTTGGATCAAAGGGATGAATTATACGGTAACCATACGCCAATAGGTTCTAGAAGGTTGCTTTGCAACACTTCGACCCATCCGATCGTCGGGTCATCATTGCTAAGATAGTTACATCGATTGGTATAGAAAGTTGTTCCTATGCTACTGATTTAGGTTCGAACCTATGGGGTCATACCATTAAAAAATTTGATCAGATCTGATGGCTGAAGAGTCCAATTGGATTGTGACTCTGGTGAAGAGTCCTACTTAGACTAGGACTCTGTGGGAGAGTCTCATTGAGACTGAGATTCTATCATTTATGAAGAATTAATTAGTAATTAGATTACTAATTGATTCAATTTGATTGAGTAAAGAGCTTTGGAATAAATCTAATTGAATTAGATTCAGTTCGACTCAGATTGAGATTGATATGGTCAAATCCAATTCAAGAAAAATTTGATCCTGATTCGATCAGGATTTGAACTTAGCTAATTCTTAATTGGGTTAGAAATTTGATGAGATATTTAGATTTTTAATTGGATTAAATTCATTTCTATTAGTGGTTTCAATCTAAATTTGATTTAGATTAGAATTGAATTAGAAATAAAGAGTTCAAGTCAGACTAGGACTCTATCCTTATCTTTTGCACCACATCTGGATCCATACCAATTTCTCCATGCCTAATTAGATTTGGGTTATGATTTTTGGCATCATGAGAGAGGATCCAATAAGGGTGATCGGCTATAGCTGATGAGTCATCATATTATCTCTTGCCTAATTTGAATGCGATCTGAATTAGAGATACGATGCAGATAGGAAAGAAAATTTTTTGTATATAGTATATTGTTAGAGCTATATTATTTTTTTCTTATTTTTGTTGAGAAATCTTTTGGCATGTGAGACTCTAGATTTCTTCTCCACATATTAATAAATTTTCTAGAATTTTTGGGGATGCCAATTAAAAAGAAGTTTTGGCGTTGATTCAGGGGACCCCTCTCTTGGACGTCCCATGATCAATTCTCTTGTAGATTTTTTATTTTCAAAGCCTCTTCTCCTCCTCTCTTCCTCCTCCAAATCTTTTATCACTTTGGAGTGTTCAAGGTGCTTGTAGAAGAAGGAAGAGGTTAGCTGTCAAAGTTGTTCGCAGACTAACATCTCCGAGCCCCTGATCTGCGTCAGCCTTCACATGAATTTTTTTTATAGAGGCCAGATGACTTCATGTGGCTGTGAGCGATCTGAGGAACACTCTCTCCAATCGTTGGATCAGAGGAGATGAAGATCAAAATTTGTTTGGTAATGATCTCTAACTTATTTTGATTCCTATGGTAGATCTAATAGTTAGATCTAGAATTTCAGAATCGATGAGATCGATGTGATTTTTATTATCAGATCTAAAGTACATATTTTTTATATCAAAGATCCTGATATGGTAGTCTAAGATTAGATTTTATACATATGATTAAGATTAAATTATTTAATCTATTATTTTTATTGCATAAATTTTTTAATTGCATGTACTGCACTACCATAAATTTTCTTCAAGACGCCCCTCCATCCAACCTCCAAACGATCCCCCTCCTCCTCGTCGATGCTGCCACCTCTGAGTCAAATCCCACTATGGCTTCTTCTCCTCGGGCTCTCTCGATCTCTTCCCTCTCCGAGTCAGATCCACACTGCCTCCGACCTCCCCTCAAGTTCTCTCAGTCTCTCTCCACTTTTCAGGCTCGACCGCTCAAGGCTCTCCCCCTCTTAGGCTCTCTGCCTCTCTCGATCTCTCTCCATCTTGCTTCAGGCTCTGGACCAAAGTCCAGTCCCTCTCTCCCTCTCGAGCTCGCTCGGTATGATCTACTTTAGCTCTCTCTCCGACTCTCCCTCTCGGCTCTCAGGCTTTACAGTTTACTCTTCATCATCTTTGATGTTAAATTAATATTAATTATTAATTAAATAACTCTTTTAGTCATGATAGATTGAATCAATGATACTATCCTTTTATTTATTATATTTTATGATTTTTATGTAGAATTTTTGAAAAATTATGGAATCTCAGTCATCAAAAATTTCAATCGAAACTGAAATTGAATCTAATATTTTTGGACTAATGAATAAGAAGCAGAAAATAGGAACATCAGATGTTTGAAATTTTTTTCACAAAAATTGGTAAAGCAAAAGATGGAATTGAAAGAGCAACATGTAATGGTTGCAAGCATGAGTATAAAGTTGGTCCTAAATCTAGTGGTTCAAATTATGAAACTTTACATTTGCAATCATTATTTGCAAAGTTGTAAAATGGTTGAATATCATAATGTGAGAGAAATGATCATTGATATAAAAAAATAAATCAAATGATTTCTCGTGAAATACTTACAGAAGCTATCATTAAACATGACTTGCCTTATAATTTTGTTGAATATGATAAGATTAGAGCTTGGACAAAGTATATAATCTAGATGTAGTCATAAATTTTAGGAATACTATTGTGGTTGATGTTCAAAAAATTTATTTGAGAGAGAAAGAGAAGCTTAAACAGCTATCGCTAAGATTCCTAATAGAGTATGTTTGACTTCTGATGTATGGATAGCATACACTACTGAGGATTATATTTATTTAACTGCTCACTTTGTTGATAAAAATTGAAACTAAATAGTAAAATTTTTAATTTTACTCGCATGGAACCTCCCCACACTGGAGTTGAATTGGCTTCAACTATATTTGATTGCTTGAAAAAATAGGGTATAGAGAAAAAAATTTTTTCTATTTCTTAGATAATGCTTCATCCATGATAATATGGTAGATATTTTGAAAGGTCATCTTCATTTGCAAAATAGCTTATTGTGTGATGAAAAATTTATTCACGTGCGTTGCTCTGCTCACATACTGAATCTCATTGTTCAAAAGACTTGAAGGTGGATAGTGAATCCTTGTATAAAATTAGAGAGTGTCAAATATGTAAGGGGATCAGATGGGAGGATAAAAAAAATTCAAGAATGTGTTAAGAAAATGGGTCTTGATATAGGAATTGGGTTTAAGGTTAGATATATCAACCAGATAGAATTTAATATATTTGATGCTTGATAGTGCACTCAAATATTAAAAGACTTTTGCTAGTCTCCAATTGGTTTGATAGAAATTTTAAATATTATCCAACAGATGATGAATAGAAGAAAGGAGAGAAAATACATGAATTTTTGAAACCATTTTATGAGACTACTAATAAGATCTCTAGCTCATCTTATTCGACCTCCCAACTTATATTTTTTGTAAGTTTAAAAAATTGAATGTATGTTGAATGATAATTTGTATTGGTGAAGATTGGATTATAGAAACATGACTCAAAGAAATGAAGAAAAGTTGAACAAATATTGGAAGGAGTATAGTGTAGTACTTGCATTTAGAGCTATTCTTGACCCACGTATGAAGCTTAATTTTTTAGAATTTTGTTACTCAAAGATTGATCCTTCTATTGTCGAAGAGAAAAGAAGATTTTGTGAAGATGAAATTGGTACAAGCTCTATGAACAATATGCAAGCAAGTCCAGTGCATCATTAAGTGCAAGTGTAAGTGATTTTCAATCCAATATTTTACCTAGGCCAAGTGGAGAAGCTAAAACCAAGGATACAAATTTTTAGTGTAAGTTTTGAATATTCTTTAAAATTTATTGTTTTAAAATTTTAATTCTTTTTTAGCTATATGTTATTTGATATCTAATATCTCATCTGTTTCTCTTTTTTTGTTGTGAATGTGTTTAAAATTTTTTAAGAGTTCAAAAAATATGGGAGTGCAACTAAATCCAATAATGGCAAATCTGAATTGGATCTTTATTTGGAAGAGCAAATACTTGATTATGACTGCTTTAGTAATTTGGATGTACTCAAGTATTGGAGGGATACTACCCAATATCATGATCTTTCAATTATGGCACGTAATGTGTTAAGCATTTCAATTATTACAGTAGCATCTGATTCTACCTTTAATATTGGAGATCGTATTCTGAATAAGTATAGAAGCTCTCTTCTTTCTGAAAATATCCAAACTCTTATTTACATGCGAAATTGGTTGCATGGCTTTGTTCCAAATGATATTTTTTTTATATTCTTTGGATTTATTTTAATATTTTGATTAATGATTGATTTTCATTTTTCAATGAGATTGATTGTCTAATTCTTTTATTATTATAAATTTTAGATGGAGAGGATAGCCTTGAGACAAGTGTATCAAAAGCAGATTCAAATGTTGTGCAGCTTGAGAAAGAGGCCAATGAAGATAGTGAAATATGATTTGTTGTAGATATTGAATTTTAGTATTTTATATGGTTGGGTGTGATGAATTATTGAATTGGTAATGTTTGAAAGTTTTAATTTCTGCTTTATTAATATTTTGATTGAATTTTTGAATTTTAGATGTTTGAATTAATGATGTTTCAACTTTCAATTGAGGATATGTTTATTTTTTTATCAAATTATTGATTTTTACTTTGAATTGCAAGCAGATAAAATACTCAACATATGTTGGTTTTTTACTTAATAGTGTTATCAATGCATAACTATGTTAGTTGATTTCTTTGATTCAAGTAGGCCATAAAAAATGAATTGAGCTAGGAAATATCAGTATTCAAAAATTTTATGTAACAAAAGAAGAAAAAACAAGGAGTCATCAATAATCATGGACAATTAGCTTTCTTGTCACTTGAATATGCAACTTTCATTTTTTCATAGAACAACAGGACAATCTCTATTTAACTGAAATTCTACAAGCATTCATGCATCAAAGATCAGGAGCAATCAAATTTTGAACATTCTTTTTTTTTACTCTTTATTTTTCAGTCATTTGAGGTTCAAGGTCTATGGGCTGGCTCGACCTAGCCCACGGCTCTCAAAGGGCTGGCTGGGCCAGCTATATTGTGTCCTATTTTTTGACTGGGCCTAGCTCGGCCCAACCCATCAAATTTTAGGCCCTTATGGGTTGGGCTGGCCCGGGCCCGGTCCGACCCAGCCCATTTTGACAGTACTAGTCAGTAGGCTCTCTCCTTGTCCTTCCCCTATAGACCATGGTATGGATCTTCATCCATAAAGCTTTCTTAGACTTTAGGACACATGGATGGTCTTCCATTCTAAAATCCTTCTGCAATTAGTCTTTTGTTTCTGAAAGGAGTGAAGAATGATGAGGATGAAGAACCAGATTGGGGGATGCTTTAAAGGTCTCATCTCCTCTATTGATATGGAAAGCAGGAATAGGTGGGGGATTGAGAAATGAAGGATTTTTTTCAAAGGAGATACAGGCAAGAACTGGAAAAAGAAGAA
>NC_025994.2:7758430-7905930 GCF_000442705.2 Elaeis guineensis
CAGTTAATGCAGACCCTAATCAGGATAGTACAAGCGCAACAACAAATACAACAGCAAATGTTTGAACAACAGTAGATACAACGAGATACACAACAACATCAGCATCCACCACCACAACATGGAGAGCAACCAGTACAACGAAACAATATTTCAGAATTTAAAAAGCTTGCCGCTCCAGCTTTCAAGGGGACTACTGAACCTTTGGAGGCTGATAACTGGATAATGGAGATGGAGAAGGCCTTCACTGTCCAAGAGTGTCTTGATGAAGAAAAGATTCGATATGCAGCTTATTTACTACAAGGAGAAGCATATAACTGGTGTCAGCAATTACAGCGCAAGCATGAACAAGACGGCGAAATACTTACCTGGGAAAGATTTCGGATTGCATTCTATGATCAGTATTTTTCTCGGAGTATAAGGATCCAGAAAGACCAAGAGTTTATTTATTTGAAGCAAAAGGGTATGAGTGTGACTGAATATGAAGCAAAATTTACAGAGTTAGCAAAATTTGCTCCGAGATTAGTGGATGGTGAGCAAGAACATGTTCACAAGTTTGAGATGGGACTGAGAACTGAGATTCGAAAACAAGTGGTTCTATATGAATTGACAACTTATGCCGATGTGGTAAACAAAGCACTAATAATTGAAAGGGAAGTCAATGAAAAACGCATGGAAAGAGAAAGAAGGCAAAGAAAGAGAGCACAATCAAATGATATACAAGGGCAGAATAATAAAAACATCAAAAGATCAGCTAAGGGAGCAGTAGACAATAAGACTCAACAGATTGATAGTGAGCCATGCACCAGATGTGGCAAAAATCATGCAGACAAAGATTACTATTGGATTATAGGTGCTTGTTTCAAATATGGTCAAATAGATCATAAAATTGCTAGCTACCCGCTAAATACTGAAAATCAAGTTGGCCAAAGAACTCATGAAGGACAACATAAGGGTGGTGGACAGATTTCTAAAACCCAGGGAAGAGTCTATGCGCTTACTCAACAGAATCCACAGGCTTCCAATACAATGGTGACAGGTATGAAAAATTTCGAGGATGAAATTTCTTTTTAGGGGTGAAGAATGTTATAGTCCAAAACCAATTCAGCCCACCAAAGCCCAAAATAAAAAAATAAAAAAATAAATAGGAAAAAATCGGGAAGAAGACTCCCGATAGGAGTCTTCTTCTCCGACGAGACCCAGGCGAGATCAGAATCCTAGGACCCCTCGGAGTCCTAGGGTCCCTCTATAAGAAGGCCTCCCCTTTCCCTTGAAGCCGATCATCGGCCTCCTCCCTCTCTTTTTCTCTTCGTCTTTCTCGATCGAAACCGCGGACACCGTTCGGTTTCTCGCTGTGATTGCTCGCCGGTGAGGTCACCAGAGGCCGGGGTGAGTCTTCCTTTCCTCCCTCTCTTCCTTCCCTTTCTTCCTGTACCTTTGCTTGAGGCTGCCGGCGACGGATGTCGCCGATTTTCGGTCGGAAAAGAGACCCCTGTTTCGGTCTCTTTTCCCTTGGATTTTTCTGACGCCGGCGATCGAAATCGATCGCCAGCCATATCTCTCTGTGATCGAGGGAATGGCCCCTCTCTGCCGCCGGCCTCCGCCACTGCGGTCGTGGCCCGAACGGTCGGTCAAGGTCGGAGGACTGCCGTCCTCTGTTCGGCTTGGAAGGAACCAAGAAAAAGAAGAAAAAGAAAAAAAAGAAAAAAAGAAAGAAGAAAAAAAAAGAGAAAAAAAGAAAAGGAAAGAAAAAGAAGAAATAATAATAATAATAATAATAATAATAATAACAATATATATATATACTCATATATATATATATATATGAATAAATAAATAAAAAATTAAAAAAAATTAAAAAAAATGATGAGAGAGAGTTTCTCTCTCTTCTCTCTCTTCTTTCAGTCTGAACCCTGACTTTCTCTCTCTGGAATTAAATTTTCTCTCTCTACTTTCTCTCTCTAGAATTTTCTCTCTCTAGCTTGTTTCTCTCTCTTGATGGATTTCTCTCTCTCTAAAGTTATTCCTCTAGGATTAGCGAAGTAGAAGGCTTCATTGATGATCTTGATCGAGTTTAGGGAAAAATCTGATTTTAAGTGAGGTTTTGATTTTGGGATTTGTTAGATTTAATTTTAAATTAAAATTAATGTAAAAATATAATTTTAGATAATAGGCACAGAAGAATCTCCTAGAAGTTAGTCGATCTGTTCATTCAGTGCTCCGTGAAAGGTAAGTAATGAATCATCTTCTTGAGATATTCCATATTTATTCTGAAAATAAAAAATTATTCTCTGAAATTATGCATAATTTATGAAATTATGTTTTGATAGAAAAGTACTTTTGAAATATTATGGTACATCGATTATGCACATGTTCAGTAAAAAATTATGATATATTATGATACAAAGTATTTTGATACAAATCGGATTTATGCTCTCAGCCTAACTATGTTTCAGTGGGCCCCGCCAATGGGGATTATACGTTGGTACTCAGTGGACCCTGCTAGTGGGGGTTGTGCGTTGGTGTTTGTGGACCCTGCCAGTGGGGGTTGTGCGCTGGTATTTGTGGATCCTGCCAGTGGGGGTTGTGCGCTGGTATTCTGTGGACCCCACCAATGGGGTTAAACGTTGGTCATAGTCGAGGCTGTTGAGTTACGAGTGTTTTGAATTGAATCGGATTTATAATTATATTATATGTGAATATTTGAAATTATTGGATTTGCATTAAATCAGCATGAAATATATTTTTATGTTTATTTGCAGCATTATTCTTGAAAATTATATAATATCTGAAATATCTGGTAGAGATACTTGTTACTTACTGGGCTGTCTAGCTCATTACCTTTCTTTCTATTTTTCAGATTCAGATAATTAATTTCGAGCGTGGGAAGAAATATTGGGACAGAGCTTTTAGAGGCGAGATTTAGCGTTGTCAACTTCAATTGAACTTAGATCTATTGTTTTATTGTTAGCAAAAATTTTATTGGATGTAAGACATTTGATTTAATTATTTGAATTACAGTTGAATAATAATTAGTTGAATTTATTCCGCTGTGATGCATTGATATCGTGATGAGATGCCTTGCATGCTTATGGAGAGAGTTCTTCATGAGTATGCGGCGGTTGCTGCGACCCTCGATTCACAATCTCGGGTCGGAGGCGTGACATTGACGGAAGGTTCTCGCCATCTTAAAGATGGCTTGGAAAGTTGCATTTAGGACTGTGAAATCACTTGCATTGAGGTAACACAAAATACCCATATTCTCGCCATCTTTGAGATTCCTGCCCTTCTTATCCTCTTCCTTCATCTGTTCATTTCCTTCTTTGTCTACCCATTCATACCACCTTTCAGGGATTGTATGTGGCTTGAAATATGAAGTTTATACTTTTCATAATGTTGACCCAAATAATTGATTTTTATGATAATAAATTATTGAGTAAAATTATACTAATCATATGTATTAAGGATGGATGAAGGATTTCTTAGATGCGCACAATGGAGAAATTATCTATAAAAAAAAAAATTCTCTTGAAGATGCTAAGCCAAAATACTTCAAAGAATAAATTTTCATAAGTTTGACTAAGAGGAGTCGACTCAAGAGAAGAAGCGTCGACTCAAGAGAAGAAGAGTCGACTTTGGCATGTTTGGAGCTGACTAGCACATGCTCGAGTTGACTCCTATGAAGTAAGAGTTAACTCTATGAGATGGATAAAAGATTGCATTTTCAGAATCCAACTCAAGCTGATATATGAAGAAGATGAGTCAACTCTTGGACAAACTAAGTTGACTCATAAAGAGTGAGCCACCTTTCTCAGAAAAATAGAGTACAAAATTTTTCAATCAAGGGTGAGTCGACTCCTAAAGAGGATGAGTTGACTTATGGACGGTCGAGTCGACTCCTGACATGGGAATAGTTCTAACAGTTAGTTTTTCTATCTTATTCCAATGGCTATTTTTCTATTCCAATGACTAGTTCAACCCTTCCAATGGTCAAAACTCATTCTTCAGTTACTTTCAAGCATATAAAAGGCTAGAGAATCATTTGAAAAGCAAGAGAAGATAATTAAAAAATATATATATCATTTATGAGACATCATTGAATATCCTTGAAAAAGAAAAAAAGATAAATTTAGTGCAAAAATTTTAGTGAGCTTTCAAGAGAATCCACTCCATCAATCACATCCTCTCAAGCTTCCAAAGAAGAGAACTCAAGCTTCAAAAGAACTATCTTTCAGCATCTTCACCGAGCTTAAAAGAGTTTTTATTTTTATTTTTATTGGTGCTCAAAATTCTTATCCATTGTATTTTGGATTTTCTTTACAAGTTTCTTTAGGGTGAAAGAAACTTGGGTTAGGCCGGTCAAAGTCTGGAATTGGACTTTATATGGTTTTGATTGGTGAGCCAAGAAAACCAACTAAATTGGATTGTTAGCCTGAAAAAATAATTATGTAAGATTTTGATTGGAGATCCTAAAAAATTAATTAGATTTGATTGTGAGCCCAGATAAAATAATCACATGGTACTCAAGCTGATTATAATGAATTTTTCAAGTGGAGTTTAGGGAATGAATGTAGGTGCCGATTTGCATCGAACCACTATAAATCTCTTGTCTTTATGTTGTGCTTTGTGGACTTACTTTTATTTCTTACATTGTATCATTTACTTTTAAATTATGTTGCTACACATTGCATATACCATACTTATACTTGAGCTAATTTGATTAAAAGCACATATTTGTTAGATTTACTTAAAACTTTTGACAAACCTAATTCACACCCCCTCTTGAGTTGCTAATCTTTTGGGCAACAATTGGTAATAGAGCTAATATTCTTATAGCTTTACTGACCTAGCGATCTTGAGCTAAAGATCATGGCAACCACAATTGGCTCCTTATTTGCCGAAGGACAATCAACTTCTAGCCCACTATTTTTCAATAGAATGAATTACATATTTTGGAAAGCACACATAAAAATTTTTACATAAGTATTAGATTATAACATGTGGAGAATCATAACTAATAGATCTCACACACCCATAATTTTAATTAATGGAATGTTCTCTCCCCAACTAGAAAAGGATTAAGATGAGTTTGATAAAAAGATGGTTCAAGTGAATGTAAAAATCATAAATATTCTTTACTATTCTTAAGATATTAATGAATTTAATAGAATATCTATTTATATTTCTGTAAGAAATAATTGAGATAGATTAGAAATTACTCATGAAGAAACAAATCAAGTTAAGAGTCTAAAATTAATTTTCTTATTTATGAATATAAATTATTTAAAATAGAACAACATGAGTTAACTTTTAATATATTTTTTTAATTTACTAATATTATAAATGCTTTGAATGATCTTGACAAAACCTATATTAATAATGAGCTTGCTTGCAAAATTTTTAGATATTTATCGAAGGCTTAAAAAATCAAAGTAACAGCTATTTAAGAAGCAAAAAATTTCAGCAAGCTGTCCATAAAATACTCATTGGTCCACTCAAGATACATGAGTTGATCATACACCAACACCACAAGAAAACAATGATTTTGTGACCGATTTTGTGATTAAAATTTTTGGATGCAATTGTCAACTGATTTTACGATTGAAATTTTTATGACCGATTTTACAACCAATTACTAAAAAAATTAATATAGCAATCAAAAAATATCGATTGCAAAATTGGTTGCAAAATAATAATTTTACGATCAATTTTGCAACCAAAAATCTAAATACAAAAATAAAATTTTAAAATATTAATTTCTTATAGATTTGCAACCAAATATTTGATCACAATCATTTTCAATTATTTAATTAGATTTTTAGATAATTTAGCTACTAATTTTTTGGTAGCAAAATGGATTTATTATTTTGCAACTGAAAAATTGATTGTAAGATTTATATTTTTTTATGTTATTGAAAAAATGATGAACAAAAAATTGATTGCTAATTTATCATCAAAATAAAAATTAATACAATAAAAAATTTGAGACTGATTTTTTAGTTGCAAAATTTTAAAAAGATTTACAACCAAAAATTCAATCATAAAGAAATTTGAAAATTTTAAAAACTTAATGACCAAATTTTTGGTTGGAAAATTTTAAAAAATTTTGCAACCAAAAAAATAGTTGCTAATTTACAATCAGAATAAAAATTAATAACTTAAAAAATTTATAGTCAATTTTTTGATTACAAAATTTTAAAAAAAATTGCAATCAAAAATTCAATCACAAAAAATTTAAAAAATTTAAAAAATAATATAAAAACTTTATGACCAAATTTTTGGTTGAAAATTTTAAAAATTTGATATTTTATAATCCAAAAATTGATCATAAAATTATTTATAGATAAAAAAGATAATTCAAAAATTTTGCGATCGATTTTTTCGATCGCAAAAGTTTTTTAACAACCAAAAAATTGTTCATAAAATATTTTAATTATTTTTAAATTTAAATATATTTATGATTGATTTTTTGATTGTAAAATATTTAAAAATTTTGTGATCAAAAAATCTATCACAAAATTGTTGAAGTATTTTTTAATCACTAAAAAACTTTGTGATTGATTTTTTGATCACAAAATTTTAATAATATTTTACAACAAAAAAATTGATCATAATATATTTTAATTATTTTCTTAATTTAAGTATATTTACTACCAATTTTTTGGTTATGAAATATTAAAAAAATTACAACGAAAAAATTAGTTTCTAATTTACCTTCGATATAAAAATTAGTAACTTAAAAAATTTATTACTAATTTTTTGATTGCAAAATTTTAAAATGATTTTTTGGTCATAAAGAAATTTGAAAATTTTTAAAAAATAAATTTAAAACTTTGCGATTGAATTTTTGGTTGCAAAATTTTAAAAAAATTTATAATCAAAAAAATGGTTGCTAATTTACTATTGAAATAAAAATTAATAACTTAAAAATTTATGACCAATTTTTTGGTTGTAAAATTTTAAAAAATTTTGCAACCAAAAATTTGATCACAAAAAAAAATTTGAACAATTTAAAAAATAATATAAAAACTTTGTGACCAAATTTTTGATTGCAAAATTTTAAAAATTAATATTTTACAATCAAAAAATTGATCACAAAGTTATTTATAGATTAAAAAGTAATCAAAAATTTTATGATCGATTTTTTGATCATAAATTTTTTTAATATTTTACAATCAAAAAATCAGTCGTCAATATATTTTACAACCAAATATAAATTTTTTTTATTTTTTTTATATATGATATAATTTTAAAATTTAAAATATATCTTCACTATTCATTATCTAAATAATTATTATTAGAATATCCTCACAAAAGACCACCTCGATTTGATAGTCCTAGCTATATCAATCTATAAAATTTAATTCGACGATCATGAACGATCGTATGATGATCTGATAGATAGAGATCACCGATGGATCTGAACATTTATAACAATAATCTTGATGATATTTGTAGCACACTATCGAAGTTTTACTTCAATCGAACATCATTATCATGATCAATTTAGTACGAAATGATTTAGATCATTAAATAAAAATTGAGTAATGAAAAAGCCAAACGACATCCAGTTATATGATAATTTTTTAGATAAATGATCTTGCTACTACCTTGATTGTCTGTATGATAGTGATCATAAAATCCAAACTGCGTATATATGAATCATCAATGTTAAGTAGATCTTACAAAAGTATAAGTATACTTACTTGAGGACTTCAAGAATGATATCCAAAGATATATAGTTTTGGATCATTCATATACGTGCAGTTTGAATTTTATAATCACCATCATATAAATGATCAAAATAGTAGCAAAGATTATTTATCTAAAAAATTATCTTATAATTAGATGCTATTTGGTCTTTTGATCACTCATTTTTTATTTAACGATCCAAATCATTTCGTGCTAAATTGATCATAATAATGATGTCTGATTGAAGTAAAATTTTGATAGTGTACTATAAATATCATTAAAATTAATATTATAAGTTTCAAACCCATTGGTGATCTCTATCTATCATATCATCATGCGGTCGTTTGTAACCATCAAAATTGAATTTTATTAATCGACATAGCTAGGACTGTCGGATCGAAGCGATCTTTTATAATGATACTCTAATGATAATTATTTAGATAATGAATGATGAAGATGAGTTTTAAATTTTAAAATTATATCATATTTAAAAAAATAAAAAAAAATATATTTGATTATAAAATATATTTATGATCAATTTTTTAGTTGTAAAATATTAAAAAAATTTATGACCAAAAAATTGATCATAAAATTTTGAAATTATTTTTTTATCGATAAATAATTTTAAGAATAATTTTTTGATTGTAAATTATTAATTTTTTAAAATTTTGCAATCAAAAATTCGATTGTAAAGCCTACCTGTCCCATCCGGACCTTGTGTAGAGTGTCCACAAAATATCACGAGCGATTGGAAACTCGATCTCCACACACATCCACGGTCTTCCTCTCCTCCCTTCCTCCATCCCACCACCACTGGAGCCCTCCCTCCCCTCCCTTCCTCCATCCCGCCACCATCGGAGCCCTCCCTCCCCTCCCTTCCTCCGTCTCGCCATCATCGGAGCTAGCCCTCCCCTTTCTTCCTCCATCCCGCCACCGTCGGAGCCCTCCCTCTCCTCCCTTCCTTCGTCCCGCCACTGTCGGAGCCCTCCCTCCCCTCCCTTCCTCCATCGATTCATCCCGAGCTCCTCCGAGCGCTCCCTTCTCCTGGCCTGTCACCCCCCTCCACGGCCCGTCACTCCAATTGTTCAATGCTTACTTAATTTGTGTTTTAGGATTGTACTTTATTTTGCTTTATTATGCTTTATTATGTTTTAGGGTTGTGCTTGAAGGTTAAGCTAATACAGTGCTAGCTTTTCCCCACATTTCAAGGTTAGTTATTGCTATTAACCATGCTTCTTGTTTCTTTGATAGTTTTGTCAATAAATTGTGCTTTATGACTGATGATGAATCTTCCAATGAAATCTTGTGGCTGATTGATTATGATTTAATATTTTAGCTAGGATTAGCCAAATTCTTCGATAAAATTTTAATGCATATGAACTGTTGTTATTGATAAATTTATATTTTATAATTATATATTAATTTAATTAATTAATTAGATATTTATTTTTATAAAATTTATATTGCATAGAATTATAGATCCATCTTTTGATTAATGTACACATTCTATAGCATCCGTATATTTATATATTTTTGTACGAATGAGAGAATCATATATATTGATCAATTGATTGTCCAGTTTGGATAGTTTGAGAATTATAATTAATTTTATAGGTAATTACAGTAATCAAATGGTATGTTGAAGGTTTAAAAAAAATTTCGGATAGTATTTTTCTTTAGTTCTCTTCACAAATCTTCAGTCCTATAGGGAGAACTAAAAAAAATATTATCAAAATTATTTTTGGCCTCTATTACATATTATTTGATTGTTATAATTAATTTATAAAATTAATATAATTTTTGAATAAGATAGGACCTAACTTTACCTATTAGGCGATGATAGGATGCATTTATTATGTAAGTCATTTTAAATGATAAAATAATTAGTTAGCAATTGCCTTGTATTTGTATATGTAGAATCTATAGATAGTATGACATGATCCTAAGCCCTAAAATCCTAAACCCTAAATCTTAAAATTCTAAAATATTAAACCATAAATTAACCTTGAACCCTAAACCCTAAATTGAGTTGGGATTATAAATTGTTTGTTATGGCTTTAATTTTTTCTTTATATATTGGTGTCTTTATTAAAATTTTAGATACATGTGAAGTTTAATATGAATATTTGTTTAGATTATGGATATTTTAATATTGTTGTAATTGTATGATTGCATTTTGTTATGTTACAAAATATGGATATCCATCATCATCATAGTTGGATGTATAATAGACTTTTATCGAGTTGAAAGGGATATACTGAATTTTTTTTAAAAAAAAATGGAAGAATTTATTTCTTTTGCTTGCCAACAATCATATTTTTTAAGTCGTGAAAAATTAGATGTCCTTGTTCAAAGTGCAAAAATCAAAAGTACTTAAGTCCCGATGAAATGAAGGTTGATCTTTATAAGAAAAAATTTGTACCTAATTATTGGTATTAGACATCACATGGAGAGAGTGATCCTCATGTGGGTAGAATATTTGATGTGCATTCAAATACTTTTAATAGTGCACAATTGCGTACTGCCCAATATCAGGAGAAGTGTGAAAAAGCAAAATAAAATCATGCTTTTGATTATGGAGGTTTTTGTGCTTCTCTTCACATTAGTGGCTCCATCACTACATCTCAGTATAGACACAATATGGTTAAGTTTAAATTTTTTTTATTTATCATATTTGGCTCGTAGTTATAAAATATAGCAAACTATATTTTAATTGATGTTTATATTACAGACTATAAAGACTGGTGTTGTACCATCTCCATCTGAATTATTTATGCACACCTATCAGAAGAAAGATAAGAGTTAGATGGATAGGAGATCAGAGTATATTAGTATAATATATTATATTACTTTCAATACTTTATGCAAACTGAGATAAATTTGACAGGTTGAATTTAGACGTAATATGGAGGAGGCACAATCTCAAAGAGTATCTGATCCTGGCCAACAGTAGCTTCCACCATCAGAGTTGGATGTGCGGGTTCACACAATTAATGGAAAGAAAAAAGGAAGGGTTTATGGCTTAGGATTAGAGTCTACTGTATTGACAGGCTCATCATATTTTTATAGCCAAGCTTCATCATTCTCATAATGGATGAAAAGTCAAGAACTTCAAGAGCAAATGAGGAAGCTTGAAGCTGAATGAAATTCTCAAGTGGAGGCTGTCGAACATGAAAGAGATGAACCTAGAAGGAAGATGGAACATAATAAAAAGGAGCTTGAAGCAAATAATAGATTACTATGTGAGCTACTTGCAAAGATAAATTTTCAACCCTCATCCAATTTTTAGATATCTCTTAGTTCTCAACCATCTCCTTGGCAGCCACCTATTTTACAATCATATCAGAGTTATCAGGCCCAGTACCATAGTATGCACCTTCATACCTAGGAAGAGATGATGATATTGAGGAAGAGGAGGATGAGAAGGAGGATAAGGGGTAGGGGGACACTGATTAGATTTATTTATATGCTTTTTTAGATTTATATTGAGTTCATATTATGTTGAGGATTGTGCATGTATTTTGTGAATATCTGACTCTTATTACTTTAGCTTTTTGACATGCTTTTGGCATTTATAATAAAAAATGACACTTATTATCTCACAAGCTCTATGTATTATGTTGGTATCACTTATTTTTGATACAGATAATAGTTTGAAAGTATATTAAACAAGTGATACATTTGGCACGAGGTATACTAAACAAGTGATACATTAGACACCAGGTATACTCTGGTCTCTTTTTCTTATTCCCACATGATGTGTTAAACTTGATGAGTGCCGATCGATTTTGCTTGCTATATTCTTATGGTTGCTTACTTATTTTGTCATGATTATGATATACTTGGCACGAGGTATGCTAAACAACTAATACATTTAGCACGAAGTATGCCATGATCTTTTTTTCTTATTCTCATATGATATATTAACCTGATGGGTGCCGATCGGTTTTGCTTGCTATTTTCTTTCGGATGCCTTTTTATTTTTTCTGATAATGATCCAAACTTAATGGATATCGAAGAAAATAGCTCCATAATTATATTATGACATCTTTTTCTTATTTTCATATGATGTGTTAAACCTAATGGGTGCCAATTAGTTTTGCTTGCTATATTCTTATGGTTGCTTAGTTATTTTTTCCATAATTATGATACATTTGGCATGAGACATACCAAACAACTGATACATTTGGCAAAAAGTATGCCATGGTCTCTGTTGGGTATAAAATACCCTCAGTCGAAGTTCTTGACAGGATTGACCCTCCCAGGACTCCTCCGGATTTCGACCACAGATGGTATCTCTTCAGACTTCTCCAACAGCCGAATTCCTCCAATACTGACTGAATTTCTCCGACGGATGAACTCCCACTGCACCACCCGAGCTCCCTCAACATGAGTTCTCCCAGTCATCTATTAAGCCGCCCCAAGTGCTCACTGAGCTCCGCCGCCAGCCGACTTTCTACGACTATCAGCTGTTTCCCGAATCCCTTCCAGACTTCTTCCAGCCAGGTTCAACTCCAATCCGAACTACCCCGGACTTCGTCAACGGCTGAACTTCTCCAACGGTAGATCCCTACAACTACCAGATTTCATCCGGACTCCTACGGGAGCCAGATCTCATCCCCGACCTCGACTGCGGGAAGGCTTCACCCGGACTCCTATGGGAGCCGGGCTCCATCCTCGACCCCGACTGCTGGTAAACTTCGTCCGGACTCCTAAGGGAGCCGGACTTCACCCCTGACTTTGATTGTAGGTGGACTTCGCCCAGACTCCTACGGGAGCCAGATCTCGTCCCCAACCTCGACTGTGGGAAGGCTTCGCCCAGACTCCTACGAGAGTCGGACTCCGTCCTCGACCCCGACTGCTGGTAAACTTCGCCCGGACTCCTAAGGGAGCCAGACTTCGCCCCTGACTTCGATTGCAGGTAGAATTCGTCCGGACTCCTACGGGAGCCGGACTTCACCCACAACTCCAATTGCAGGAAGACTCAGCTCGGACTCCTATGGGAGCCGGATCTCGTCTCCGACTCCGACCGAAGGAAGACTCCGTCCGGACTTCATCCCCGACCTCGACTGCGGGAAGGCTTCGCCCGGACTCCTACAGGAGCCGGGCTCCGTCCCTGACCCCGACTGCTGGTAAACTTCGTCCAGACTCCTAAGGGAGCCGGACTTCGCCCCTGACTTTGATTGCAGGTGGACTTTGCCCGGACTCCTATGGGAGCTAGATTTCATCCCCGACCTCGATTGCGGGAAGGCTTCGCCCGGACTCCTACGGGAGCCGGGCTCCGTCCCCGACCCCGACTGCTGGTAAACTTCATCTAGACTCCTAAGGGAGCCGGACTTCGCCCCTGACTTTGATTGCAGGTGGACTTCGTCCGGACTCCTACGGGAGCCAGATCTCGTCCCCAACCTCGACTGCAGGAAGGCTTCGCCCGGATTCCTACGGGAGTCGGGCTCCGTCCTCGACCCCGACTGCTGGTAAACTTCATCCGGACTCCTAAGGGAGCCGGACTTCGCCCCTGACTTCGATTGCAGGTAGAATTCGTTCGGACTCCTACGGGAGCCGGACTTCACCCACAACTCCAATTGCAGGAAGACTCAGCTCGGACTCCTACAGGAGCCGGATCTCGTCTCCGACTCCGGTTGAAGGAAGACTCCGTCCGGACTTCGTCCCCGACCTCGACTGCGGGAAGGCTTCGCCCGGACTCCTACGGGAGCCGGGCTCCATCCCTGACCCCGACTGCTGGTAAACTTCGTCCGGACTCCTAAGGGAGCCGGACTTCGCCCCTGACTTTGATTGCAGGTGGACTTCGCCCGAACTCCTACGGGAGCCAGATCTTGTCCCCGACCTCGACTGCGGGAAGGCTTCGCCCGGACTCCTACGGGAGCCGGACTCCGTCCTCGACCCCGACTGCTGGTAAACTTCGTCCGGACCCCTAAGGGAGCCAGACTTTGCCCCTGACTTTGATTGCAGGTGGACTTCGCCCGGGCTCCTATGGGGGCCAGATCTTGTCTCCAGCTCCAGCTGCGGGAAGACTCCGCCCGGACTCCTGTGGGAGCCGGACCTCATCCCCGACTTCAACTGAAGGAAGACTTTGTCCGAACTCCCACGAGAGCCGGACTCCGAGCTCCTCTCAGATGGGCAACTAGCCACCCCTCTCCGCCAGACACTCCAGCCGAACTTCGACCGACAGGCCTGGACCCTCTAGCAGGCCACTGCAACGGCCACGACTCTGCTCCACTTCCTGCGACGGATTTCATGCGGCTCCATCACTCCCTGGCAGACCGCAATAATGGCCACGATCCTGCTCCACTTCCTGCGACGGATACCACGCGATTCCTCCACCCTCTGGCAAGTCGCGACAACGGACGCCGCTCCATCCCCCACGACAGACCCCACGTGGCATGTCCCGGTGATAGCCACGATTTCACTCCACTACTCTTCGCAATAAACTCCTCCTGACCATGGGCAGCCCACTGTCGAATGGTTACAAGCGTCGCTATCAGTCTGTTGCTCTCTCCGCCTATAAAAGAGGAGACCCCAGATACGTTATTCTTTAAGCTCTCATTTTTACCTAGAAACTCTGCTAAAATTTTCGTTCGAGCACTCCATTCTTGTTGAGGCAGAGAACTGACTTGAGCGTCGGAGGGTCTTGCCGGAGCAACCCCACCTCCGGTTTAGACTTCTTTTGCAGGTCCCGGCGGCGACCGCGACTCCCTCGACTCCAACCTCTCCGACGTAGGTGGATTTTTGCACCAACAGGATTGGCGCTAGAGGAAAGGCTGTGTCTTCGCAGTACCCTTGTTCTTAAAGGAGCGCTCAACGGGACCGCCCCCGGGCATCTTTTTCGGCGTTCTCTCCTCCTTCCTCCACTAGGTCTTTGCCCGATGCCTCCCCGCAAGGCATCCACGCGACGATCCACGGCCTCCGCGGCCATATCTCAGGCTCCGGCCTCACCTCCAGTTTCTCAACCTCCTCCTCCGGCAACGATGGTTGGCGTGGAGCAATTTGACCTGCTGGCGCAGCAGGTCAGAGGCCTCACTGAAGCTGTGCAGGCCATACAGCAGCAGCAGCAGCCACAGGCATCGGTGCGTCTAGAAAGAGCATCACCGGAACACCAAAATCCGGCGGTAGGGCGGGCCACTTGGATCACGATTCCATCCCTGGAAAGATGAATCCGAGGGTGGAGAGCCCTCAGTCGGATCACGATTCCATCCCTGGAAAATCTCTACCCCCATTCTGTCAGAGGGCCCTCGAGACCCGTAGTCGAGAGGATTTCCTGGATCGGAGGCTCCAGGAGATGAACCGACGGATCGAAGAACTCCGTCACGCTCCCCCCGCTTATGGTGAGGATATTTGCACTGACCCTCCCTTTTCTCAAATGATCATGTAGGAACCGATCCCGCCAAACTTCAAACTCCCCCAATTTGAAAGCTACGACGGAACTTCGGACCCAGTTGATCACCTGGAGGCCTTCCGGACGATGATGCTGCTTCATGGCACACCCGACGCCATTCTATGCCGAGCCTTCCTATCCACCTTGAAGGGAGCGGCGAGAAACTGGTACTCGATGCTGAAGTCGGGTACCATCTTTTTTTTCGATCAGATGAGCCACCAATTTGTGGCCCATTTTGTCAGTAGCCGGCGCCCCCAGAAGGGTTCGAAGTCCCTCATCAATATCAAGCAGAGGGAGGGAGAGTCCATTCGGGCCTACATCAACCGTTTCAATGTCACCGCACTGGAGGTCCGGAACTTGGACCAGTCGGTAGCGATGGCCGCTCTGAAGGGCGGCCTTCAGAAGAATGACCTTTTGTTCTCCCTGGAGAAGAAGTACCCCAGAGATTTTGCTGATCTGTTGGCTCGAACCAAAGGGTACGCCCGAGCAGAAGAAGCCTTCAAAATGAAGGATAAGGAGACTGCGAGAGAGCGACAGGCGGGAGACTCGAGTAAGCCCGCAGTCGAAAAAGGGCTGAGGGAAGCTCGGCCACGTTCTCGAACTCCTCCCGGACACAAGCGTGTCTATACTCCTCCCTGGGTATGTAGGCAGAGAAGTCCGGACCGCAGAGTTATGCGAGATTCCCCACCGGGAAGATTCTGCAACTATGCCCCCCTCAATGCCTCGAAAACCCAAGTACTGATGGAGGTCAGGGAGCAGCTGCCAAGGTCGGAAAGGATGCGCACGCACCCTGGGAAGCGCAATCCTAACAAGTTCTGCCTCTACCATCGTGACCACGGCCATGATATAGAGAAGTGCATTCAGCTCCGGGACGAGATCGAGGAGCTCATCAGACGAGGTCGGCTCGACAGATTCATTCGACGCCGACCTGAAAGCAGAGAAGATCGGCCAAGGGTCCTGCCGCAACCTGAACCGCCAAGGAGGGAGGAGCAGCCTGGAGATCGGCCTCCAATCGAGACCATCGACTCCATCACCGGAGGACCTCAAGGAGGAGCAGACCTTCCACGACCATAGGACTCAAGAAACCTGTAAATGTACTACTAACGACTTTGCTTTGAATCAAAATTTCTTTCGACTTTGCATGTCTTTCCCTTTTGGTATGGACTTGTTATGATTGGGGATAACCTATTCAAACAATTAAAACAAGGTCATGTTAGGAACAGGAGGAGAACCTCGTCCTAGCATGAGCAAAATGAGAGTCCAATTATTTTAAGATCAGATTGGCGGAGAGGCCCATATAACGGCCCTTAAGTACCCCCATGGTCATGTTAAGAACAGGAGGAGAATTTCGTCCTAACATGTGCAAAATGAGAGTCCGATAATTTTAAGATCAGATCGGAGGAGAGGCCCGTATAACGGCCCTTAAGTGCCCCCATGGTCATGTTAGGAACAGGAGGAGAATCTCATCCTAACATGAGCAAAATGAAAGTCTAATTATTTTAAGGTCGGATCGGGGGAGAGGCCCATATAACGGCCCTTAAGTGCCCCCATGGCCATGTTGGGGACAGGTGGAGAACCTCGCCCTAACATAGGCAAAGTCAAAGGCCCGGTTCTTTTAGACCGGATGGGGGGAGAGGCCCTACAACGCCCTTATGCGCCCCCACAGCCATGTTAGGGACAGGAGGAGAACCTCGCCCTGACATGAGCAAAGTCAAAGGCCCGATTCTTTTAGACCGGATGGGGGGAGAGGCCCTACAACGCCCTAATGCGCCCCCACAGCCATGTTAGGGACAGGAGGAGAACCTCGCCCTAACATGAGCAAAGTCAAAGGCCCGATTCTTTTAGACCGGATGGGAGGAGAGGCCCTACAATACTTTAATGTGCCCCCACAGCCATGTCAGGAACAGGAAGAAAATCTCATCCTGACATGAGCAAAGTCGAAGATCCGGTTCTTTTAGACCGGATGGGGGGAGAGGCCCTCGCAACGACCTTTATATGCCCCCACGGCCCCGTTGGGAACAGAAGGAGAATCTCGTCCTAACTTGAGCTGAGATCGACTACGTCAAGAACAGAGGGAGAACCTCGTCCTGACGATGACAAAAATTCGATCGTCCAACATGATCGGATAAAGGGAAAAGTCCCCTCAACGTCACCTCTACACGACCCCACGAAAAGCAAGGGGAGGACCCTCGCTCAGAAAAGAGGAAAAAAATTAAAAAGGAAAGCGACGAACTACGTCGACAACAGATGAAAAATAAACTACACCAAAAATATAGGAAACTTCATCTCAACAAAGATGGGAGCTCCTACCGAACATCCCCGGTCTCTAAGAAGGCTCTCGACACGACTAATGCGAAGTTCAGACCACCAGCTCGAGCCTACGGTCATGGATGACAAGAAAAGCAAATCAACGTGGCGACGACAGGGCACCTCCGAATGACACCGACGTCGAACAAGTCAAGGACGTCGAGCAAGTCAAGAGACAAAAGAAGTTCGACGAACGACGATTTAATGCAATACGTGGACGAGGTAACACAAAATCCCCTTTTCATTTCATTCATAAAATATACACTACAAAGCCCAACATGCTAAAGGAAGAAAAGCAAAACAACAAGAACAAGACAAAACAACAAAAGAAAAATATATACATGGGAAGACGGAAGGACAAAAAGAGCCCTAAGAAGGCCCGGCTCCCTCTGACCTCGGACTTTCGGCTTCGACCCTCGCCAGGGAACCCCTTAAACGTTCGACTTCTACTTCCAATTCTCTCTCTCTCATTAATATCTCCATGTATCTTCGATGAAATTGCTGGCTTTCGTTCTCTCCCTCTCGATGTCTTTTTCTCAGGACCTCGAATTCCGCCTCCGCATCCTTGACGGCCTGCTGCTCGCATACCAGCTGGATCGTCAATTGCTGCAGCTCGGCCTTCCCCGCCCCAAGAGCGATGGATAGTTCTTCTGCGGTCCTCCTCAGGGATTGAAGTTCGTCGGAATCCCAGGCGGAGGCAGATTGAGCCCCCTCAGTTAGCTGCCTTCGAAGGCGGGCAACCTCATCAGTCGCCATCCAGAGCCTCCCCTTGTATTCGTCCACCTACTTGCGCCAGCCGGTCCGGTATGCGTCATAGCTCGCCTCGGCATCCTGGAGCTGTTGCTGCAGGTCGGAGACCTTCTTCGACCACTCCCGATCACTGTCGGCCCGAGTCAAAAGCCGGGATGAACTCCCCTCCAGCTGGCTAATCCTCTCCTGGGCAGCCGACAGTTCCATCTTGAGAGAACTGATCTTGGCAGCTTGAGCCCAAATTTGGTTGCTGGCGCGCTTCTTGTGTTCCTCAAGCTCCTTCTCAAAGTTCGCCTTCCTCCGGCTGTACTCCATGATCTCCTTCACGTGGAGATTCCGAAAGCGGATGGCCTCCGCGGTGGCTTCAGAGTGGCTCTCCCTCAACCTGCGGAGTTCGCCTTCCATCTTCTTCGACCTTTTCGTCAAATGAAGAACCTCCTTCTTCAGGCGCTGGATCGTGAACTTCAGCAGAATCCCCTGAGGCAAGGGAAGTGCTTCGGCAGGGTGCTGCCATCGGGAGGTCAACACGTTAAGATGCAGCTCATTACAAAGAAGAAGAAAGAAAGAAAGAAAAAGAAGAGAAGAAAAGTCCCCCATAAGGAGGAGACCAATTTTATTGACTGAACATTTCTTGAAGACAAAAGAAAAAAGAAAAATGGCAATAAAGGAAGAATACAAGATTAAAGGTCTCGGACCTCTGGATCAACAGGGGGACTCGGCACCTCTGGGGGGTGGTCTGCGGTGGCTGCGACGGTGGTGGAGGGTCCGACTTCATCTTTGGACACCTTGTCCAAGAAGCTGAGGTCGAGCTCGGAGAATTTCACGACCATCTTCTCCTGGCAAAGCTCAAACCCTTTATTGAATGTGGCTTGGCCGAACTCAACCTTCAACTTCTTCATTTCAGTGGAAGCCTTGAACTCCTCCACCGCTTGACCCCTGGCCTCCGAGACCAGGGTCGGGATCTGTTCTGCCATGTTGGCAACCTCGGCCTCTGTCCTCCTCACCATCTCCTCCAAGGCAGCCTTCTGTTCCGTCGAGGTTTGTCTCTCTCTCTCTCAAGCGCCTCTCGGAGACCGGTCGCCTCGAGGGCCATTTTCTTAAGGCGGGCAGCCTCGGCCTGCTGACCTTCCACCACCTTGTTTGTCGTCTCGATGTTGGCGAGGAGTTGGTACCCGAGCTGCAAGGATGATCGGAGGGTCAGAATGGGAGCTGAGAAGTTAATTAAATGAAGAAGCGAAAGGAAGAAAGGAGGATGAATCTGCTTACCTCGAGGAAGGCCCCCAGCGAGTCCCAGACTCATTGTGCAGGATCGACGCGGACGATCCTCTGGACAATTTCGGGCAGTGAGCACCCGTCTACCAGCTTTTTTATTAGATCCCTGTCACTAAAGGGATCATCCCCCTACTCCTCTTCTGAGCTGCGGGATTCTTCAGTGGCAGCCCGGCGACTGCCGACCCTGCGGGCCAAGGTCTTCCTCCTCTCACCCCCTGGCACCTCCTCAGGGTGGATCTCCGAAGCGGGGACCTCGGTAGGAGAACTCAAACCCCTCGAGGAAGCACGGGCGGCTGGAAGCTCAGTGTCTGCAAGGACGTCGGCAGCTGAGGTCGCTTGGGCGGGCGCGGCCGAACTCATCCCCTCCACTCTGGTCTTCTTCGCCGGCCCGGAGGCCGCGGCGCCCTTTCTTTTGAGAGCCTTCAGGCCCCTGGCAAGCATCTGTGCTTCTTCAACGTCCATGCCTAAAAAAAAAAAAAAGAGAAAAAGAGAGAGAAGAGGGCGTGAAAAAGAAGAAAAGAAGAGAAGTAGGAGAAAGAGAGGAAAGGAAAAGAAAAGAAGAAAAGAAAAGGAGAGATGAAATACTGGCGGGATCCAGGGGGCTCAAGCCGATGTTGAACAGAAACTGCTCCTTCAGGAGGTTGGGGAGAGAAAGAGTTGGATATTTGAGGAGTTTCTGGGAGGCTTGATGATCATCCCCCCCCAGGCTGGGCGCCCGACGGACGGAGTCCCTCGGGGAGCCCCAAAGGGGCAACTCTAGCCTCAAGGTCGGGCATCGAATATAAAGAAACTTCCCCTTCCAGTTATGGATAGAAGAGGGGGCACCTTTCAGCAATCCCTTTCTACCGAACTGTGGGGAGAAGTACCACCAATCTTTCGCCGTGGGATGACGCTTGAAGGTGTAGAAGTATCTAAACAAGGAAAGGGTGGGCTGGACTTCGACTATATGACAAAGAGAGAGGAACCCTATCAAAAATCTAAAGGAGTTCGGTGCAACCGAAGCTAGAGAAATGTCTAGAAACCGAAAAAGAGCAATGACAAAAGGCGGAAGAGGAAGTCGAAGTTCGGCACGAAAGGCCTCTTGGTACAGGCAGAAGCAGCCGGGGAGAGGGGCACTAGCCCGATCGGATGGACCAGGAAGTTCCAGTTCGTACTCCGGAGGAATCCCATACTGAACTCTTATCAGTTGGAGTTCGTCCGGAGTCAGAGAACAAGGAATGGTGTCCGGTGCAAAAATCGGACGAGGTTCAGCTCTAGCTATCGGTTCATCTACCGCCTGAGGACTCTGGGAGATCGAGACAGACGAACTCCTAGAGCCGCTAGAAGAAGAAGCCTTGGAAGACATCTAGAATCATACGAAGACCACTTATAGAGGCGAAATCCCTAAAAATCAGAGAAAATCACAGACAAGGTCTCGGGGGACTGATGTGCAGAGCAAGAGGAAGAAAGATCAAACGGCAAAAGGAAGAACAAAAAGAGGAAGGAGTTCCGAGATTAACCTAAGCTATTCGGAGAGGTGCGAAGGTGTGGAAATGGGGACGGCTCGAGGAACGCCTAAGGCTGGAAAGAGCACTAAGAAAAATCAAAGTTCTCAGGGAGAAGAAGGGCGCCAGAACGAGATCGTCGGATAGAGCGGGACTCTTGGAGGAGGAGCGCGGGTTTAAATAGGCCCCGAGATCCGGCATAATGACAATTGCGAATCCCCTCTAACCGGTCTCTTTTCGCCGCGTGTCCCACTCACCACAGCGGGTGGTTAAAAAGTGGCAAACGGCTGACAGAGCCTTTATTGTGCCACGCCTTGAGCACCGTTCTGCTGCAGGTTCCAAAAGAGCCTCTTCGGATCGCCTCGATTTGAAAAGACTCCAGCGCATGCGCATTAAATGCCAAAATATCTGAGGACGATTGCGCACGGACATCAAGGGAGCGACTTCGACTGTGATAATCTTTCTGTACTTCCTTCATTCGAAATTTGAACTTGAAAGTAGGGAGACTGGTGTTGGGTATAAAATACCCTCAGCCGAAGTTCTTGACAGGATTGACCCTCCCAGGACTCCTCCGGATTTCGACCACAGATGGTATCTCTTCGGACTTCTCCAACAGCCGGATTCCCCTAGTACTGACTGAATTCTCCCAACGGATGAACTCCCACTACACCACCCGAGCTTCCTCAACATGAGTTTCTCCAGTCATCTATTAAGCCGCCCCAAGTGCTCACTGAGCTCCACCGCCAGCCGACTTTCTACGACTATCAACTACTCCCTGAATCCCTTCCAGACTTCTTCCAGCAAGGTTCAACTCCAATCCGAACTACCCCGGACTTCGTCAACGGCTGAACTTCTCCAACGGTAGATCCCTACAACCATCAGATTTCATCCGGACTCCTACGGGAGCCAGATCTCGTCTCCGACCTCGACTGCGGGAAGGCTTCGCCCGGACTCCTACGGGAGCCGGGCTCCGTCCTCGACCCCGACTGCTGGTAAACTTCGTCTGGACTCCTAAAGGAGCCGGACTTCGCCCCTGACTTTGATTGCAGGTGGACTTCGCCCGGACTCCTACGGGAGCCAGATCTCGTCCCCAACCTCGACTGCGGGAAAGCTTCGCCCGGACTCCTATGGGAGCCGGGCTCCTTCCTCGACCCCGACTGCTGGTAAACTTCGCCCGGACTCCTAAGGGAGCCGAACTTCGCCCCTGACTTCGATTGCAGGTAGAATTCGTCCGGACTCCTACGGGAGCCAGACTTCACCCACAACTCCAATTACAGGAAGACTCAGCTCGGACTCCTACGGGAGCCGGATCTCGTCTCCGACTCCGGTCGAAGGAAGACTCCGTCTGGACTTCGTCCCCGACCTCGACTGCGGGAAGGCTTCGCCCAGACTCCTATGGGAGCCGGGCTCCGTCCCCGACCCCGACTGCTGGTAAACTTCATCCAGACTCCTAAGGGAGCCGGACTTCGCCCCTGACTTTGATTGCAGGTGGACTTCGCCCGGACTCCTACGGGAGTCAGATTTCATCCCCGACCTCGACTGCGGGAAGGCTTCGCCCGGACTCCTACGGGAGCCGGGCTCCGTCTCCGACCTCGACTGCTGATAAACTTCGTCCGGACTCCTAAGGGAGCCGGACTTCGCCCCTGACTTTGATTGCAGGTGGACTTCGCCCGGACTCCTACGGGAGCCAGATCTCATCCCCAACCTCAACTGCGGGAAGGCTTCGCCCAGACTCCTATGGGAGTCGGGCTCCGTCCTCGACCCCGACTGCTGGTAAACTTCGTCCGGACTCCTAAGGGAGCCGAACTTCGCCCCTGACTTTGATTGCAGGTAGAATTCGTCCAGACTCCTACGGGAGCCGGACTTCACCCACAACTTCAATTGCAGGAAGACTCAGCTCGGACTCCTACGGGAGCCGGATCTCATCTTCGACTCCGATCAAAGGAAGACTCCGTCCGGACTTCGTCCCCGACCTCGACTGCGGGAAGGCTTCGCCCGGACTCCTACAGGAGCCGGGCTCCATCCCCGACCCCGACTATTGGTAAACTTCGTCCGGACTCCTAAGGGAGCCGGACTTCGCCCCTGACTTTGATTGCAGGAGGACTTCGCCCGGACTCCTACGGGAGCCAGATCTCGTCCCCGATCTCGACTGCGGGAAGGCTTCGCCCGGACTCCTACGGGAGCCGGGCTCCGTCCTCGACCCCGACTGCTGGTAAACTTCATCCGGACCCCTAAGGGAGCCGGACTTCACCCCTGACTTTGATTGTAGGTGGACTTCGTCCGGGCTCCTATGGGGGTCAGATCTCGTCTCCAGCTCCAGCTGCGGGAAGACTCCGTCCGGACTCCCGTGGGAGCCGGACCTCGTCCCCGACTTCAACTGAAGGAAGACTTCGTCCGAACTCCCACGAGAGCCGGACTCCGAGCTCCTCTCAGACGGGCAACTAGCCACCCCTCTCCGTCAGACACTCCAGTCGGACTTCGGCCGACAGGCCTGGACCCTCTAGCAGGCCACTGCAACGGCCACGACTCTGCTCCACTTCCTGCGACGGATTTCGCACGGCTCCATCACTCCCTGGCAGACCGTAATAATGGCCACGATCTTGCTCCACTTCCTGCGACGGATACCATGCGATTCCTCCACCCTCTGGCAAGTCATGACAACGGATGCCGCTCCATCCCCCACGACAGACCCCACGTGGCATGTCCCGGTGATAGCCATGATTCCACTCCACTACTCTTCACAACAAACTCCTCCTGACCGTGGGCAGCCCACTGCTGGACGGTTACAAGCATCGCTATCAGTCTGTTGCTCCCTCCACCTATAAAAGGGGGTACCCCAGATACGTTATTCTCTAAGCTCTCGTTTTTACCTAGAAACTCTGCTAAAATTTTCGTTCGAGCACTCCATTCTTGTTGAGGTAGAGAACTGACTTGAGCATCGGAGGGTCTTGCCGGAGTAACCCCACCTTCGGTTTAGACTTCTTTTGCAGTTCCCGGCGGCGACCATGACTCCCTCGACTCCAGCCTCTCCGACGCAAGTGGATTTTTGCACCAACAGTCTCTTTTTCTTATTTCCATATGATGTGTTAAATCTGATGGGTGCCAATCAATTTTGCTTGCTATTTTCTTTTGGTTGTCTTTTTATTTTTTCTGATGATGATCCAAACTTAATGGATATATGGCTCCGTAGATATACTATGACATCTTTTTCTTATTTTCATATGATGTGTTAAATCTAATGGGTGCCGATCGGTTTTGCTTGCTATATTCTTATGGTTGCTTACTTATTTTGCCATGATTACGATATATTTGACACGAAGTATGCTAAATAACTGATACATTTGTATGAAGTATATATGCAATGGTCTCTTTTTCTTATTCCTATATAATGTGTTAAATCTGATGGGTGCTGTTCAGTTTTGCTTGCTATTTTTTTTTGTTGCTTTCTTATTTTTCCTGATGATGATCCAAACTTAATGAATATTAAAAAAAATGGCTCCACAGATATACTATAGCCTCTTTTTCTTATTCCCATATGATGTATTAAACTTGATGGGTGTCGATTGATTTTGCTTTTAGCTGACAACAGAGGAGTTCTTTGTGATATATTTGGCATGAGATATACTAAACAAATAAAATATTTGGCATAAAGTATGCTATATCATTTTTAACTTATTTTTTTATGATGGGCTAAAGTTGATGGTTTGCTGATGTATTTTGCTTGCTATATTTTTATGGTGCCTTATTTATTTTCCCTAATGATGATCTAAACTTAATGAAAATTGAAAGGAATGGTTTCATAAATTACCATGGCCTTTTTTTCTTATTGTTATGGTACTTTATTGTTCAAGACATGTTGCTTAATTTGGTATGGTAGATGCTTAATTGATGCTGCTTGGTTTCATTATGTCTCAACTTGAAATTTATCATGCTGGGTATGTATCAATGCATTATCATATGTCATTAGAATTCATGCTATTGGAATTAATGTTGTTGGGTATGTATTTTACCTGCTATAATATTTGGACTGCCAGGTGCTCCTTGATGAGCTATTTTGTATTAAAAAAAAAAATAAAATTTTTAATAATTTTTTTTCATATTTAAATTTAGCTACCAATTTTACAATCGATAAATAAATTAAAAAAAAATTAAAATTTTTTTAATTGATTTTACAATCAATATTTATTTAAAATATATTTTTAAAAATATTTATGAACAATTTTTTGATCAATTTACAACTATTTTATATTTATTAATTTTTAAAAAATTTAGCGAATGATTTTATAACCAATATCAAAAATAAAAAATTTTTAAAAATGATCTATGATCGATATTTATACATAAAATATTTTTAAAATTTTAGTGATCGAATTTGAGATAGATTTTCCATCAAATTTTTAATCTAATATTTTTAAAAAATTTAGTGATCAATATTGCAATCAATTTTGAAAATTTTAAAAATATAAAAAAATTTTGATCAATTTTGCAATGGATTTTTTTAATATAAAATATTTTTAAAAATTTTGTAATCGATTTTGAGATCAATTTTTAGACTATTTTTTTAAAAAATAAATTTAGCAACCAATTTTACAATCAATTTTTAAAATTAAAAAATTTTGAAAAAGATTCATGATCGATTTTGTGATCAAATTTTTTAACATAAATTTTTTTTAAAAAATTAGCTATCAATTTTGAGATCAATTTTCTATCTGATTTTTTATTTAATATTTTTTAAAAAATTTAGAGACCAATATTGCAATCAATTTTGAAAATAAAAAAACTTTTAAAAAATTTTTGATAGATTTTACAATTGATTTTTTTAATATAAAATATCTTAAAAACTTTACAACCAATTTTCCATCTATTTTTTAAAAAATAAATTATACGATCAATTTTGCAATATATTTTTAAAATTATTAAATTTTAAAAAAGATTTATGATCGATTTTGCAATCAAATTTTTAAACATAAAATATTTTGAAAAAATTAGCAATAGATTTTTAGTTCAATTTTTCATTTAATATTTTTTAGAAAATATAACGACCAATATTGCAATCGATTCCAAAAATTTTAAAAATATAAAAAATTTTGATTAATTTTATAACTAATTTTTTTTAATATAAAATATTTTAAAAAACTTTGCAACTAATTTTGAGATTGATTTTTCACCTATTTTCTAAAAAAAAATTAGCAATCAATTTTGTAATTGATTTTTAAAATTAATAAATTTTTAAAAAGATTTATGATTGATTTTACAATCAAATTTTTTAACTTAAAATATTTTAAAAAAATTAGTGATCGATTTTGAGATCAATTTTCAATCTAATTTTTTATTTAATATTTTTAAAAATTTAGCTATCGATATTGCAATCGATTCCAAAAATTTAAAAATATAAAAAAAAATTTGATCAATTTTGTATCTAATTTTTTTATATAAAATATTTTGAGATTGATTTTCAATCTATTTTTTTATTTAATATTTTTTAAAAAATTTAGCGATCGATATTGCAATCAATTTTGAAAATTAAAAAATATAAAAAAATTTGATCAATTTTATAACTAATTTTTTAATATAAAATATTTTAAAAAACTTTACAATCAATTTTGAGATTGATTTTTATCTATTTTAAAAAAAATAAATTTAGCGATCAATTTTAAAATTTATTTTTAAAATTAATAAATTTTTAAAAAGATTTACAATCAAATTTTTTAGCATAAAATATTTTTAAAAAATTAGTGATCGATTTTCACTCTAATTTTTTAGTTAGTATTGTTTTAATAAATTTAGTGAATGATTTTGCAATCGATGTTAGAAATTAAAAAATTTGGATAAAAAATTATGATCGATTTTATGATTAATATTTAAATTATTATTATTAATAAAATAATCATTTGCAAAATAGATCTCTAAAATTATATATTTTTAATAAAAAAATTTTACAAAAAATAGCAATCAATTTTTTAGTTGCAAAATTGGTTGCAAAATATTAAATATTTTTTTGTAATTTTTGGTTGCTAAATAAGTTGTAAAATTTTAATAAATTTTTTGTTATTTTCTATCACTAAGTCTATCTCTAAATTTTGTGGCCGAAAAAATTGATCTTAAAATATTTACTACTAGGGTTTTTGTGATTGAAAATATTCGATCATAAAATTGATCGTAAATATTATTAGCGATCAATTTTTATTTTTGAGCAATCAATTTTTCGGTCACTAAATTCTTATTTTCTTGTAGTACAAAATGAGGAAGAAGAAGAATCAAAAAAGAAGGGAACCACTGCATTCAAATCAATTACCATATCCATAGAAAGCGATGAGTCGGAGGATGAGGATAAAGATAAAGAAGAAAATAAAAGTGAAGATGAGGATATGGGGCTGTTTATAGAAAATTCAAAGAGTTCTTCAAAAAAAATGGTTGAAGAAAAAGAAAGATAAAGAGGAAAGAGAAAGAAATGTCATATACTACAAATATAACAAATCAGAACACTACAAGCCAGATTATCCCCTATTCAAAAGGAACCCTTAAAGATCTAAAAAGAGTGTTATGATGGCTATTTGGAGAGATAGTGATATTTCAAGTTCGGATGAAGAAGAAAAGGAAGAAAATTTTGTAAATCTTTATCTCATGGCTCACAATGATGATACAAATATTGAAAATACCTTTGAATTTATTTTAAAAAATTATTTGAAGCCTTTCATGAGTTTATAGATGATTTCAAAAAGATAAGATTAAAAAATAAAGAGATTAAAAGATCAAATTTGCTTTTAGTTGAAGAAAAGAATAAGTTTTCGACAGAAAAAGATAAACTTTTGAGAGAAAAGAAATCTTTAGCCGAAGAAAAAATAAATCTTTTGAATTCTAAAAAACTTTTGGTAGAAGAAAATATTAAATTAAGAAAAAAGATTAAAATTTTGAAGCCTATATTGACAAATTCATATTAAGTTCTCAAAAGCTTAAATTGGTTATAAACAATCAAAATATTGAAAACTTTCAACAAGACTGGAGTTGGTTTTAATCCTTTGAAAAAATAGAAATTTATCAAAAATATATTTGCTAGAGTTTTTTTATGAAAATTATTCTATTGTTTGCTTTAAATATAACAAAGCAAATCATAAAATTTTTGAATGTAATATCAATAGCATTGATCATATTTTTGTTAAATAAATTTGGATTCTAAAAGAAACCATGTGCATTAACTCCTATGAATCCAAGAAAGCTTGGATACCAAAATCTAGAAAATGATCACTTTGCGGGTGTGCCAGACATCTAATGTTTTGAAAAGAGTAAATTCTTGAAAATGAATACTTAAGACTTAAAATGGATCGATGATGATATGTGGTAAAAGCTAAATCTTTTGACATCATACCATTATTGGTGTTGAATTTATTTTGCTTGGTTCATTGATTTTTATGCTTCATATGCATGCATGATACTAGAATACATATTGTGATGACCTTATTTTTTTCTTTAAATGTATTATTCATTACAAACATATGTTATATCTTAAAATCCATATGCTCTCTTAATTATTTAGATCATGTTATTTTGATTGTTAATTATATAAGAAAATTAAATCATAATAAGCTTGGTTGCATAAGAAATTATTTGTATATAAATCTTATGAATTAAATTTTGATATTTTCATAAGATATCTAATTATTAAAATTTCTCAAAAATTGAATGATCTAAGAAATTCAAGATAAGATATTTATTTATAAAAGACCGTGTGCAAGATGTTGTTGATTTACAAGATAAATCATTGCATCTTGATAATTCTTAATTTGATCTTTAAGACTTTGTTAATCCTCTAGCTGAACCTCACCCTTAGAGCTCTTATCTAGTTCTTCTTTGATTTAATCATATTTGAATTGATCGATTGTTGATCCCCCAATTGATTCATTTATTATGATTTAAATATCATTTTTGATCATTGATTGATTTGCTCTTGATTCTTATAAGCTAATTTTTCTTGGATCAAAACTTCTTGAATTATTTTCTATATTAAGAAGTTAACTCTTAGATCTAGAGAGTTGACTTATAATTTCTAGAGACATCAGACGACCTTCTCTCTCTAGTTAGCCTAGCCCATCATCTTAAGACTATCCTAACCTATATTTACTTAGGATGCTAAGATTCTTTTCATAGAGCTTTAGTAACCCTAGCAATATAATTTTTGACAACTATAGCTCTCATATACTTTGCATGTACTCATATTTTCTATCTTTGTAATCATCTTTTTATAACCATGTTTTACTAATCCATGAAAACTTGACTTTTTATCCTGTATGTTTGATGTTCATATTTGCATTTATCTATTTAATTGAAAGTATGCTTTGTTTGTAAAATAAAGGGAGGAAATGAATGCTTGATTAAATGAAATGAATATGCATGTTTTGAAAGAAAAAAGAAGAGAATTAAGAAAAATAAAATTTTTGGCAATTATCAATTAAAAAAGAGGGAGAAATCATTATGGATCTTAAAAGAAAAATTATTCATACTTTATATGCTTTGATTATCATCTAGTCATCATTTCTATTATTTGCTTTGATTAATTATTTTTGAAAAATAAATTTAAAAAAAATTCTTCTTGAATATTTTGAAATTGGTATCAAGTAGAATTTTTTAAGAAATTTATCATTTATCTTTAAAACTAGATATTTAAAGAGGACTTCAGTTTTAATTTTAAATCATTGGTATTAGATAACTTACTATTTGTCTTGTATTTCATTGCTCTATCTTTTGACAAAAAGAAAAAGAATGCTCTATCTTAAAACTGGTTTTGCATAGTTATGTTCTTAATATGATATCATTTGAAATAATTCAAAAATCCATACATTTTTTGAACTTAATTGATTGATACTTCTTAAGAGAAGGAAGAGATGCTCTTTTTTGAAAAACAAAATATATTTTTATGATTTATTTTGAATGATCTATATTAGTTCTAATATGATTTATCAATCCCGATCTAATTCTTTAGTTTTGAAATGCCTTATCTCTCTTAGATATTTAAAGCTTAAAGTAATTTTCTAGCTGAATTTGAGAATTTGCTGAATTCATTTGTGTTGTTCAAAATTTGAAATAAATTTTTTGAAACTAGCCTAGCCTTAATCTAAATTTGATATAATTTTCTTTTCCAAAATTGATTTGAGGTTTATCTTAATTTTGATGATATTTTCTAAATTCTTTCCTTAAACTTTTTGATGCTGTAAAAAAGGGAGAGAAATATTATTGAGTATATACTTATATGGTTCTTTGTTTAAAATGAATATATGAGAGAAGTTATACTTGAGATGCTCATTTGCCAGCTTGAAATGGCCATATAAAATGAGTTTTTGTTGAATATAATTTTGAATCTATGTTTTTTTGAATATTTGTATTGAATTTTGGTATCAAAATTTATGATAAATATTCTTAACAAATCTTATTGAAATATTCATGAAGTATATTCTTATAAGTGCTTACTTATTCACTTCATGATTCATATTTATATTGATAAATTAAATAAAACATATTATATTTTATTATGCCTATACTCAAAGTTTTGTCGCTATAAAAAAGAGGAAGATTGTTGATCCAAATGATTGATGTTGACCATAACAAAATATTGAGTAAAAATAGTACAATCATGTGTTTCAAAGATAGAGGTAGAGTTTCTTAGATATTTATAATGAGAAAATTATCTCAAAGATGCCAAGCCAAAATACTTCAAAGAATAAATTTTCACAAACTTGGTTAACAAGAGTCGACACCAGAGAAGAACAGTCAACTCTAGCATGTCTAGAGCTAACTGACACATGCTCGAGCCAATTCCTATGAAACAAGAGCTGACTCTCTTAGGCGGACAGAAGACTGCATTTTCAGAACTCCAGCTCAAGCCAACTCATGAAGAAGATAAGTCAACCCCGGGACAGACTTAGTTGACTCATGAAGAAGGTAAGCCGACTCTCTTAGGAAGATAAAATAAATAATTTTTCAGATCTGAGGATGAGTCGACTCCTGAGGAACTAAAGTTGACTCCTGACACAGGGACAGTTCTAATAGCTATTTTTTATTTTATTCTAATGGCTATTTCTCCACTCTAACGACTAATTTAACCTTTCCAACAATCAGAATTCATTCTCCAACCACTTTTAAGCTTATAAAAGGCTAGAGAATCATTTGAAAAGTAAGAAAAGAGAGTTAGAAAGAGAAATACATCATTTATGAGGGTCATCATTAAATATCCCTAAAAAAGAGAGAAAAATTTAATGCAAAGATTTCAGTGAGCTTTCAAGAGAAATCCACTCCATCAGCTACATCCTCTCAAGCTTTAAAGAAGTTATTTTTTTTAGCATCTTCATCGAGCTTAAAAAAATTTTATTTTTATTTTATTTGTACTCAAAATTCTTATACATTGTATCTTGGGTTTTCTTTACAAGTTTTATTAGGGTGAAAGAAACTTGGGTTAGGCCCGTACAAGCTTGGAATTAGATTTTGTTTGGTTTTGATTGGTGAGCTAAGAAAACTAACTAGGTCGGATTGTTAGCTCAAGAAATAATTGTGTAAGATTTTGATTGAAAATCCTAAAAAATTAACTGGATTTGATTATGAGCTCAGGTAAAACAATCACACTGCAATCGGATTGATTATAGTGGAATTTTCAAGTTGAATTTGGAGAATGGATGTAGATGTGGGATTGTACTAAACCACTATAAATCTCTTATCTTTGTATTGTACTTTGTTGACTTACTTTTAATTTTTATATTGCATCATTTATTTTTAAATTTAACTACTGCATATTGTATACACCATACTGACACTTGAGCTAATTTGGTTAAAAGCATATATTTATAGATTTGCTTAAAACTTTTGAGAAACCCAATTCATCCCTCTGGGTTGCTAACCTTCTGGGCAACACATTGCACACTGAATCCCAGTTCTCAAAAATGGATTACTTGGCCGCTTCAGCTCCAGATGTTACTTCAAAATAAAAAATCCTATTATCTCTTCCTATATTTCCCAGCATGCCATCACTGCAAGGTAGTATAATGCCATTCCGATCTCCTTCTCTTTCCCATGACCTCCCCATGTGGTCTGTATTTTATATATGTAGTTAGAAAGTGGTGGGATATCTACCTTTAAAGAAAGCTGTCTTCAATCTGCCAAGTGTGGTTGCAATGGATGAGCAAATAGTCTGTTGTTTCCTCAACATTGGCACATAGTGGACATGGGCATGATGCTAAAGTATTCCATCTTTTTTTCGGATTTATTTGGCTTGCAAAGAGGATTTTTCTTTCATAGAATGTTATGTCTAAAAAGTTGATTCTTAAAAATATGATATCTAAAAAAATAATTTTAATATATTTGATTGATTATAAAAAAATAATTTATTTCAGAATGATTTATATTTACTTAAATATTTATTTTTTTTAAAAATTATATAAAATATCTATTATATCTTTAATAGATATAAGACTGTATATTTTACTCCCAAACTTTTATATCCATATTAATAAAATATTAATATAATATAATATAATGTTAGATCATAACACTTTTATATAAATACTATATCAATATAATATTATATTACTATAAGCATTAAAATAATATTAATATATTACAAATATTACAATATTAATATTAATAAAAATTAATTATTTTTATATATTAATATTTATATTAATATAATATAAAAGGATATATTAAATGGATATTTTTGAAAGAAAAAAGTCCTCAAATTCCTGTCTTATACGAATTCCAAAAATCCATCTAAGGGTTTTTCTTTCCCATGAAATATAAGAATTGTAAAGGAGACTTCAATCAAACAAAAGGGATTTTTTCTACGTTTCAGAAAACACACTTCCCCTTCCAATTCCCACGAATCAAACGAGTCCCAAGTTTTCAGCTGTTTGGATTTTATTATGATAGGCGAACCAATTGAAAAATCATTTGTTTTGTTGGAGGTGGCATCTTCCAGAAAAATCAAAGAAAAAAATTTTATTATTGCTCCCTCTCCATTCAATTTTGCCGTCCTCTGTGGAAATGACGAGGTCGTTCAGCTATCCCCTTGACATCCCAAGTTCTTCCCATCCTCTGTTACTCAAGTATGGTTCACTATCATCTACTGATTCCAGGAATTCAGCTAGGGATATGTTGGCTTTAGCGGTTCTTGTACTTTAACGGATTATGTTGCAGTCTTCCAAAGTGGGTGAGCTGCAAGCTAGTATAACGAACTAATTCTAGTTCGACTCTCGGTTACTTATTATACATCCACTATTCAATTGCATTAACAATATTAAAGCATTTTTTTGTTCCACAGTTGAGCAAATCCTAATAGTATCTAATTCCTTGTAGAAATGTCCATGTTACATAAACCTTTTTTAGAGTTCTCCTATTATTTTGGCAAAAAAAATAAATAAATAAATAAAAAGCTAACATCAGCAATATATGCAATTACTTCCCTTCATCATGTATTTCAGCAGAAAACAGCCACTAATGGATTTTATTTTTTAATAGATCTATTGCATTTAACTGAAGTAGTAAACTGTTTTCATACAAGAATTTGTTTCTCTATAAATTTTTTATTACAATTCAGAATCATTTTCCAAACAAAACTCTCCTAACTATTACAACTGTGGGATGCAGGGGGCTATCGCTTTTAGTATTCAAAAAAAAAAAAAAAAAAAAAAAAAAACCTAAAACTGGATTTAGAATTCCATGTATCATGTACACACCATTGGGATCCGTGAGAGCTTTCTTATCTCCCATCCCTCGTGCCTTGGTGACGAAAGCCAAGTTGGTGTTCATCGCCGGATCGGGTAATAGATTTTAGAATAAACTTTTGAGTTCTTGTTATGCTTGCGAGTGGTGCCTATTTTTCTTTGTTTCTTCCTTGCATAATTTTGAGCACATGCAGACCAATCAAATGAAGCAAACTAGAAGCTCTGGTTGTTTGTTAAGGTGAGCTACTCTGTGCCCTTTCAAATTTCTATGAAATTACAAAATCTTTGTATAATTGATGCTATGGGAAATGGTATCACCTTACTTTCGTTTTTGTCGGGAAGAAAGGAAAGAAGTTTGGATCTTAAATTAAGGGCAACTTAGTAACCTCGATAGCTTGGTTTTTTTTTGATCAAGGAGATCTTGGCTGGGACACTTATTTCAAGTGATGCTATTTTGCACTCTTGATGAATTACTCTAAAGTAAATTTATGATCTTAGTTTAGATATTGGTAGTAAATTCCCTCTTTCCTACCAAAGCATATTGGCTGTGAAATTCTCGTTAATTTTCACAAATTTATCTGCTATCAAGGAACATATTGGTATCCTGGCGAAATCCTAGGTAACTTTTGACCAGAGTTACCCACCCATTAGCATTGCCTTGGCCTTGGTTCCGCTCCTCAGACTGTTGAGAAGAAGCCCAATCCGTCATGACCTGTAATTTGCTTTCATGCCAAATTGCTAAAAGGAAGCTTGAGGCCATGATTTGTCACAAGCAATTCCCTGGCTGAACATCCATGATCGTTGCTTTTTGAGGCTTGCATTTGCTTGGAGCCACTCGTTCCATTTCTAGAATTTGATGAGCATGATTTGTGGGTGTACACCTCGGAACTGACTCAGACGGTATGGCACAACCGACCGATCAAAATCTGCCACAAACCAGCCATAAAATGTTTACTTAGACAAATCCTGACAATATCTAATTCCTTGTAAAAATATCCATGTTACATCAACCTTTGAGCTCTCTTTGATTTTTATTTTTTTTAATTCTATTGCAATTAACTGAAGTTATAGATATTTATTATTTTTTATATAAGAATCTATTATTTGTAATTTTCTATTATAATTTAGAATTACATTGCAGCCAAATTTCTCCCAACTACTTCAATGGTGTGATGGATGGGCTAATGATCGTATTTTAATGACACCAGATAAAGTAGGAATTGCAATGGATAATTGTAAAATTTGCTTTATCCATATCCAAGTCCATTTAAAATACTACTACTCGAGTTCGTCCTAAATTCATTAAAAATTTACTAAAAAATTCAAAACTATCCTATCAAAAAAGGATAAATCTATTAGGTACCGAAACCCACATTTATCCCTTTTTGGATCGAATCATTTAGATCGAATCGACTATCTAATCTAGAATCACCAAACTTCCAATTACTTCAATTCATTTACATAATTATCTAAATATAATTATTATCAATTAGAAATCAATAATACATCAAACTTTCAATTCAAACTTCAGCGGATAACCATAATGCATAATACCAACATTAAATCTATAATTCCCTCAACTCTCTACGATATATAATATATATTTATAAAATTATATATATATATAATAATTGAATTCGGGTATTAGGCATCCGAGGATCCAATCTTGAACCCATCTCAAATCCTAATAAATTTTAATTTTAATAGGATTTTGCTAAACAAGTTTTGTGAAGGTTCCAGATGGTTGGATGTCCAAAAAAACCCAACCCGAGGTTCCAATCCTTACTCTTAAAAAAAAAAAAAAAAAAAGGAAAGAAATGAAAACAAAACAAAAGGCTGGATCAAAAAGTTCCACGCCGGAAATCATTCGAGGCCCGGGCCATTAACATTTAAACACCCAACCCGGCTGCCACCAACTCCCTTCGTCTTCCCAATCCGTGCCCCCTTTGATCTGTGAGAGCTGTCATTCATCTCCCATCCCACGTGCCTCCGGGATGAAAGCCACGTTGGTCTTTATCGCCGGATTGGGTAATAGATTTTAGAATAAACTTTTGAGTTCTTGTTATGCTTGGGAGTTCTTGATATTGGTGCCTATTTGTCTTTGTTTCTTGTTTGCCTTTCCCTTAATTTTGAACATATGGAGGCCATTCAAATGAAGAAGGCTAGAAGCTAAGCTGAACTACTCTGTCCACTTTCAAATATTACATCAATGAAATTGCAAAATGTTTGTGTAATTGATGCTATTGGAAATGGAATCACCCTGCTTTAGTTTTCTTAGGAAGAAAGAAAATAAGTTTGGGCCTTAAATTAAGGACACTTAGTAACCATGTTAGCTTGGTTTTGATCTTGGAGATCTTTATTGGGACACTTATTTCAAGAGATGCTATTTTGCACTGTTGATGAGTTACTTTAAAGTAAATTTGTTATCTTAGTTGAGATATCGGTAGTTGTTCTTAGACTTTCTCCAACAATAGGTTTATGTGCCTTTGGTTTCCTTTCCTGATTCTATTGTCATATTGTTACTAATGTTTCATTTTCTAAGTAATGCAGATACTGTTTATGGATGACTAAACTGTATAGGTCCCCCAAATATTATAGTTTTCTCAATTTTTTTAGATCTCTCAAAATAGTGTTGCTTTTAAAAGATATGAAACTTAATTTGTAGTTCATAATTCACTAATTAATATTTCATAGAGCACTGTAGACAAGCCTATATTGCATATAAAAATTAGGAAGTAGTTTTAGTGTCTTACAACCCCTTCAGTCATAAGGGTAAAATTGTTCAGTGGTTGAGTGGGAAACAGTGATCTTCTGACATTAAAAATATTCATTGCTTTGTGCCTATAGATGCAACTTCAATACCTTTTGGTTAAATTGCATATTTGGAATCCCATGAACCACTCAATGTTGGCAGGCGTTTCGGGATTCTCCATAAGATTTTTGTGCTTCCTTGGACTCAGGGAGTAAAATGAATAGAACTGTTTCTCTTTTCATCAACTTTGATCAAAGAATATATTCTTTTATGTTTTATGGAGTTTTTCTTAGATATATAGATTCCAATGAGTAAAGGAGTTGTTGCATCCATCAAACTGAGAGTTCTCTTCCTTGCACCCTTGTACTAGATTTGTCTTGTATCATTGCATGGAAGTCCTTGTTAATTTGTGATTCAATAGTCAAGGCATCTCAAAATACTGTCTTGTAACCAATCAGTCATGCCAAAATTTGGTAAAATCAATCATAAGCATGTTTGGTAAAATCTATTATAAGCAAGGACTCCAGTCCCGGCAAGATATCCCACAAGACACCCAGATAGGATACCATCCTCAGTTTCAGGATACGACCATCCTGCCATTATCTCAACGTTTTGATCGGCTCATCTTGGGACATCCCCTATCCCAAGTGTCAAGATAGGGTGAGATGGCGGCATGGCCTATTCTATAGAAAAATTGGTATTGCCATGTTCCTTGGGATTCAAAACCTTTATCATGAGAGTGTTTCAGATTATAAGTTTACATTGATGTCAAGCAATCTCAAATCTAAAAAAACGTTTGAAGATTAACCAATATTTGTCTCTGCTAAATACTCTCTTCTCACAATGTTCCAGTGGCTTTATTTCTACATCAGCATTCACTGTACCTGATAGGAAGGGACATTGAAAGATACAACCAACGGATTGAACATTACTCTTACAATCTAAGGTAGGCTTCTAAACAGTTTGGCCTCATCATATTTAATATCTTTCCATATTTCCAATTCAAGGAGAATTCATAAGCATTCTGTTGTATATTATTCACATATTGTGCTTTACATAATATGTATAAATGGATAGTGTAGATTAATATTATATGGTATTCACTATGTTATTGCACATACGTGAGCACATGCCTGAACCTTGTGCAATTTAATGATAAATTAATGAATAATGACCAATTACTCCAAGGTATCCATTTATCAGGAAAATATCTAACCACAGCTTTGACAAAATCATGAGAAAAAGTTACCTGCTAGTGAAATCTTGAATTATCTTTGAAAGAAATTTATCAGTCATCGCATTTACATGAACCTGATTGAATAAACATTGAATTCCCTTCTCACGCAATTCTAGAGGATCAAGTTTTGATGAATGCACAAAATTTATTAATTAAAGAATCAGCATCCTTTCTTAGTTAGCATACCCCTGTTAATTCCCAAATGAACTGGTGTTGATCATTTCATTTGAACTTAGCTATTATTTATGAAACTAGCAAAACTTTCTCAGTTGGCATATCTACTATTCATTTCCAATTCCTTAAAGTATCAAAGGAAATACATCCTAGCCAAAAGATTAATATCGATGTGGCTTTGTAAAGCTGCCATGATCTGAAGAAGTGGAATCCTTTAATCATATGGTGAGCATGACAATGACAATGATGGTGCTAACAATGATAAAAATACATGATGTGATTTCAGGGAGAGGTAGACCTGGACTTTTCATCCTTTCTGGTATCATGACTGTTTTTTGTGGTTGCACTTTGTTTGCGCCGAAACTTTGTGCTACAACCAGATGCTTTAGTGCCAGAGATCACCTTGCATCAGAGATATCTGGAGATTACATCAGGCTACACCAAAATTGGCCTCCTCTTTGGATACCTAACACAAAGTGAAATAAGGTGGTGAAAGAATGAAACAAAACAAAGTTTCAAGCCGAGTGCTGGTAAACTGGAAGGCATTTCCAAATTTAGATGAACCCTCCACAATACAACATGAAAAACAAAACAGTACACCTCTTCATTAAGGAACTTGCAACCGTCTCTGCACCTGCCATAATTACAAAAATAAGAGTGGCCTGTGAATCAATAATTTTAATCTGCTTGGACTAAGTGGGCATCAAAAAGACTGGCTGCAAGCCTCATCTCCAAAAATGCTCCTATTTCACTGCATCACACTCCTCTCACATGACTGTACATGCAGGCATTAAAATTCTCAGCAAAAAATACAATCTTGACAAACTCAACAGGAGCATCTAAGTCGTTCATTTTTCATGTTTGACAACTAAAGCTGTTAATGCATTACAAGAAAACCATCTTGTCTTCTACATTTCTGTGCAGCTTGGGGAGGATGACATGGTCAAAAGAAGCTGGTACTGATGACAAAGATGAAAATGGTGATGACACTGGTGAAGTAGATGATATTGTTGATGCAGGTGATCTGAGATTTGACAGCCCTTCATAGTAGAGCCGCCCTCGATATGCCATGAGGTCTGCATAGTAGACTGGGGGGACCAGGGAAACTGGCTTGGTGCTCCTAGCAAAGGTGAAGCAAAGATTGTAGATAAGTCTCTGCAGCTCATCAGATGTGAACCCATGATCGTCATGCAGCACATAGTAGTGTGTTGGCTTGCTTGTCCCACGGCTCCCATAATGGCTGCATAGGTAGAAATTGAAAGTAGATTGATCAACAATGCCTGTGTCCACTACGGTTCCTGGCGGAACATTACCAGTGGTGGTGTTCCATGGCTTTTCATTATCTTTTGGAAACAAACGGGTGTGGTGGCGCTTCTGAGCAACCACAACTGTGATGGTTGGTGAATAATGGTCTGATTCAATTGCTGCTTTGAGATGTGGAAGCTCCTCATTAAGGACCATGTTGAATTGTCCATCACTGACACCATCTCGGAAATAAATAATCTTCTCTGGTTTCACCCCATTTAATCGAGCATACATCTCAGTGAGCTCCTTACACATATCACCCAAGTGCATGATCCTCTCTTTTCGGTGTGACTGTGCACGGACACTTGCGGCATATCTGCTTGCTTGTGAGTAATCAAGCGTAGCAACAACTGCTGAGATTGATGGGCTGTTGGTGTTCCAGCTCGCAGGGTGGTTCACATCTGCACCAATGAACATGAATGGGCAATTGTTCATTCGAGGGAGAACATCAAAGAGCTCAACATTGGTTCCACCAAGCTTGGCATTGATCTTAAGTGCAAGGTTGGTGAAATAGTGGTCCCTCTTTTGGTTATTGTTGATATGGATGGTCAGGCAGCATTGTGTCATGATCCCAAGCTCTGTCTCACATATAAGCTTGAGGCTTCTGTATCCAGTGTGGCGGTCTGCCATGGTACAAATGAGAAGCTGGACTTGGTAGCCCTCAGGTGACTGTTTTGCTCTGCATAGCTCTTCAAAGAGCCACTCATAGTTGGAGAGCGCGGCCATGCTGGAATTCTGTACAAAAAGTGGTCTCTCTTGGATTTGGATTCCTAGATCACGGCACCGCCTGACTAGGTCATGGATGAATGTACTGGTGTGGAGTCTCTCTTGCTTTGGGTGGGATGGTGTTGCACTGAAGTCGATAATTGCCCAATGATCCAGCTTCTGGCCTTTCAATAGCTTGTTCTTGAGCAGATTCCATTGGCAGTCTTCCTTCGGAATTCTATATTTTCTGCTTTGGCCTTTGGAGTTTCTGAGTCTCAGATCAGGATGCTGGAGAACTCGACCTATAACCTGCGTCATGTCTTTGGCGACCGATATATCAAAGTTCTTTGCAAGCTCTCCACTGTCATGAAGCAAAAGAGTGGTGAGATTAGAGTAAGATATGCAAGTGCTGCTAGTTAAGATTGTGCCTACAGATGACTTTGACATGACTAATTTTTCAAATTGTTCAAACTTTACAGATTATGTTTCAGAGAAGAATTCTGTTATTTATGGAGCCATGGAAGCTAACAGGGAATTCCATGTAATAGTTAGCATCTGTTGTCCGAGAACTCTAAACAGGTAGGTAAAGAAGACTGCAGAAAAGGTGGTTTGGGACAATACCTGCAAGGCCCATCTGCTGCAGCAATCATTCTAAGGATCATTTCTTTCCTTTTGTTAGGAGAAGCTAAAGCCATATACCTCAATCTCTTCTCTTCCTCCCTCCGCAAGCCATCCTTCTGATACTTTTGCCCTTCAGCCAATTCACAGAACTCCATGGGCACATAGTTCATCTGGTTTTTGCTCAGATCCAGGCAAGGAAGACCCTGAAATCTAATCTTAACATTGTGCTTAACCCTGTAGTATTCCACAAGTCTTACCTTCTTTCCAGATCGATCATCCTTGAATGCAATATTTTTCGCAGTCAAACCAGTCAATCCAAAGACTGTGAACTTTTGCTTCCTCCGATGAGTCACTATGACCTGTAATCCCCACAATGCCCTCTCCACTTCCAACTTCTGATGCATGTTTAGCTGCATGTTTTCATTGAATGAGATCCCCAAGTTCTTCTCAAGGAATTGGAGCACTGGTACAGGCTTGAGGAAAGGCATGACTGAGTGCTCCAGACGGAGCACCAGGCCCTGCTCAGTGCATTTGAGTGTTTGTTTCGAACCCTCCAGAGCTGTGATACCCCTGCCAAGGTCAAAGGCATGATTGATGGTCTTGGAGAATAAGCTCCTGCCCCAGGCGATCCTTTGTGATATTGAGGCCTCTCGAACAATCACATTTAAGCCCTGCAAGACCTCTATTGGGATAGGCTGGTCACGAAGGCGGCCAAGTTCCAATTGCTTGTTGAATCCTATGGCAATGATATATGTTTGGCGATGTACCTCTACTCTGAATTCCCCTACAGGCAGTTGAATCGCACTGTAGAGATTCCTCTCACCATCATAGGCAATCATTGATGGTGGAAATTTTTCCGGTTCGGTCTTAAATAGCTTGTTCTTGATGGTTAGCAAGCCTGGCTTTGAGATCTTGACAGTTTCATAAGTGCTGGTTGGCTTTTCCCGCTGGATATCCATGATATAGTGCAAGATGACTCCTTTCTCATTGTACTTAACAAGGAAATGATTGGCAAGGAGTTCAATAGAGCAAATGCCTGATGATCCACCATAGTCAGGCCTTCGCATTGGCACCCTTCCTTCTTCTTTTGGTAATGGTTGCCCAACTGATTGTTGAGGCAGTGGCAAATGCGATGGTTCCAATGGATTTTTCAGTTCTAATGCTGAAGACTCTGCATATTGAAAAAGTTGATCTCAAACAATTAGAAACTTGATGATGCGCCATGATCACAATGAATAATTAGATGAATGAAATTTCTTTGATGCTCACCAGTATTTGGAAATGTTGGTGCATTTGGAGCTTGCAGTGGTGCATGGTCATGTCCATTAGTATGAAGAAATGTATTGCCTTGGCCTTGGCCCACCTTCTCAGACTGTTGAGATGAAGCTGATCCATCATTCGACAAAGAAACTACGCCATCACGACTGTAATTTTTTTTCAGGCCTAATTGCTGAGAAGGAATCTGGAGGCCATCATTTGTCACAGGCAATTCCCTGGCTGGAGATCCATGATCATTGCTTTTTGGTGCATGCATTTGCTTGGAGCCACCAGTCCCATTGCTGGAATTCGGTAAGCATGGTTGGTGAGGACTGCTATGCTTTTCAGCTCGTCTTCCTTTTCCATTTCCACCTCCTCTGGTTCTCTTGGCTTGGAAATCCATTAGCACCGCAAGAAGTCTCCATTGAGGTGGCTCTTTATATATATATATATATATATTCATACAAAGTGTAGGCGGGGACTCCAAAGGATGGCAAATGACGGAACCACCCTTTCCTTTCAGAACAAGGTAATGGCAGTGATAGGAAGGACAATAACAGAAGCATAAATAAGAGAGTTTTTGAGGACAGGAAGGGGAAAAGTAGACCAATCAATGGACTTCTTCGTATAACATCTAACCATCTCTCCTTGAAGATTCAAAAGAGACTCATAGAAATATATCATTTTCCATTCCTCCAATTACAGGAAATAAACTCGGCCTAATCGACGGGGTTGGAGTTATTTTCTTAATCTTTATGCAGTCAGATGAGTGGAATTGTCTAGGTGGAGTGGAGTTGACAAGAGTTTGCTGTGGTATTCCTGCATGATGTTTATAGAAACAATCGGATGTCATGACTGAAAGATGTCCTCTGATAATGATTCCAAAAATTGGGGGGGACATTAACATGTAGGAAAGCATCTTGATGCCTTGGAATCTTGAGTCAATCTTTGTTTTCTCTGCCTAGACCATTATTCTGAAGTGGTTCTTCTTGGTTCTAGCGTTCAATTTGTTGTTTTTGGCTGATCAACTTGACGTCAAAAATGAATCCAATATGTTTTAGTATTGCTTGCAATCTGATTATAATATCCATAGTAGGTCTTTCAATTATAGATGTATATTTGTGAAATGATGCTGATGGAGTTTCCTTCTTGCATGCTCAATTTAATGATTCTGCAATCAAATTAAGGATGGCTGAGTTCCAGATGGAATGCACTATTTTATGTCAATAGTTGGTCCGTCAATTGTGTCGGCACCTGCACAAAATTAGCAGCTCTGACGTAGCACCACTTCCCCACAATGAAAATTATTTTCCACTTCACAAGACTAGTAGGAAGGCATTACAAAGGAGCATGGATGGGTAATCACAGAATTTTTTACCGGGTCCATTATCGCTTGAAGTTCTTCTAAGGTCAAGATGAAAGTTAATAAATATCCAAAGGTGCTCCTAAAGAAATTATCATCTATAGGAGAAATTATTGGTTGGATCAAATCCATCAGCCTGGCGGTAGACCAATCCAACCACAAAGTGACATGCCTATGCATGGATGAAAAAAGCAGCAGGAGGGAAGAGAGCAATACTGGTGTGTCCTTTTGTGATTGGAACCGTTGAGCTCGTGGACCTGGACCAATCAATAACTTGTAGAACAATTCTAGCAAGCATAACATGTTTTGAAAGCATTGAAGGAGAAAAAGATCCTATTCACAAAGCAAGAAGAGCAAACATAATGTAGCAAACAACTCTGAAAACTAATCTAGGAGAATTAGGGTTGCCATCTCGAAAACTCCTAGCTTCGAAGGGGTTTAGCAAGTAGGCACATAGCCCTTTTCATTTAAACTTGAGAAATAATCATGATTCTTCAAAACAATTTTTGAGAGTTGTTTGCCATTTTAATGTTTTTCGAAGTGATAATGCAGTTGTGCTCATACAGTAACCATATTGCCATCTTTTTACTGGCTAACACTTTTGACCAAACTAAGTTCATCTTCAAGGATTGGACAAATAAGTTTTTGAATGTGCTTTCCAGAACAACTTCACAAGTCATTGCTTCCCTATGTGACTTCTGATAATGAACTAGACTTATTAAAGTATGAAAGACGTGGTGCACAATTTTGAGACCTTGGAACGGAGAAAAGCTTGCCCATTATGGAAAGGACCAATGAAAGAATAAGGTAGCTTCCAAACTATAACAAAAAAAGAAGAAGGGAAATAAAGGAAGGTTGAAGAGGATTTGAATATCCTTTTGCCTTGTCCAATATCCTCAAATCTTTGTAAAGTCCTTATCTTGGTGCTCCATCATCAACCACCACAGCGTTGGAAGAACGATATTTTCTAGACTTCAGGTGGAGTGTTTGTCCAATAGTTTCGATCTTTGCAAACCTTTCCATGCCACAAACTATCAAACGTGACGCACCATCACCTTTCTTGTAGTTGGTGAATTTCAAACCTCAGGCATTATTTCCACTTGTTTTTGCTACTTCATGCTCGCAGGGTCATCTGTTTTCCATTCGGCGGTTTTGGCAACTTGCACTAAGTGGACACTTTGAAACTCTTCATATGCTCTTTGTTTGCACAATCCTGAGCAATTGGGAATTAGCTTGTTGTGGTGGGAGAGATGAGTTTGGTTGGTTTGATGGCAATAGGCACAACTGAACTAGTAAAAAGAGATTTGTTTTGAGAAAGTAGGAGGGGTGAAAGCTCCACTTAATAATGTTATGAGGGTAGGAATCAAGCTCAAGTCTCTTGTATTAATATTAGAGACTTTACCAACTCATCTAATTGACAATCTCAAACTAAAAGAAGGCCATTTTAAAGAATGTTCTTTTTTGGGATAAATGCTTGGTTGCGAAGGTTATCCGTCCGACACAACATCCTCTCCATGGATTCCAGCTGAGCATTCACCAATGGACTATCATTGGATATGGAAGGAGGATCCTAGGAACCAAGGCAAAGCAGCTTTATATTATCGGCTTCTGTCCGACCTTCTAATCAGACACCTACCGACCCCAAGGTTGAGATCCTACCGACAATGATGAATATAGCCCAGCAATCTACACGAATGCTAATTCAGGGCAATCTCAACTCAACATTGATCTCGGAACATCAGACTATTCAATCACTTGGGAGATCCTTGGAATCTCCAAATAAACCATAGACACGATCTGTGACTAACATCCATGACCAACAATCCTGATGCACAGGTAAGCGGATAGATCCCCAGTCCTAACAGCCTATCAGATTGAGGTCTAGTGGCCTAGAAAATTAGGACTGAAGGTCTATCAGGTTTCAGTGTGACAACACACAGCTCCACCTCTACATAAAAAGATAACAAAGGGACTCTCAGACGAGCTCAATTCTAGAGAATACTTTGTGTGCTCTCACTCCCTCTCCCTTTTATACTTTCTTTTTTTTACTGTTCTTAAGCTTCAATTGACTTAAGCATCGAAGGGTACCCCATCAAAGAAACCATGATGAGAACAGTCTTCTCTTATAGGTTCCCTCTTCAGCCTCTCGATCTTCTGACAGTCTCTCTTAAGCCATATCAGATCGAATCAGAATCTTGTAGCAATAAATTGGTGCTAGAAAAAGGTTCATCAATTCGATTGAAGAGGATGGAGATTATAGCGAGAATGAGAGCACATAACTCTACTACCTCCCACCGACGATCCTCTTACCACAACAAAAGCTGTGTCACCCAAGAGTCCGTCGTTGCTCAACTACTCACCACGACCAATTCGCAACCCCTAGAGGCCTTGGCCGAGCAGATCCAAATGCTGACTTGCACGGTGCAGCAACTCCATCGAGCAACAAAGCAGCCCCAATCTTAATTCGAAGCCGCTACCTTGGGTAGCTCCTTCTCGGCATAGTCATTGGTCATGCCTGAGAGTCTGGAATCAAACCCCCGGTGCACCCTCCACTCCGCTTTTGCTTCCACTTCCAATTGGTCTTCTCCCCATCGTAGCAATAGGAGGGAAGACCGATGGTGACGATCTCTATCTGTTGGAAAATATGTCCCAAAATCAATTGTCAGCCTGTTGACGGTTGTACTATTTGATATAATTGTATATGAATTAATTAATAAAATATTTATTTGATAATTTTCATCATAAACTTGTACATCTTCTATATCGAATTTTTGTGTTATGATGAAAGTCCTTAGGACTATTTTAAATCGATAAAGGAAGATTTATTGTTTAGTCCTTGAATGAGTTCGCGATCAAATAATATGCTATTACTAGGACGATGGATATATCAAGCGTAGATCGTTGTGTGCCATATAAGTTGGTTGTCCTCTTAACCAAGGAGCATGGAGATACTGGTATAGCATGCAAGTGAAATATAGGAGTATATTTCACTGAACATGACCAACTCCGAAGCATTCTGCAGTCAAGAGTCACTCCGAAGGGATATAGATATAAGTGTCCCTCCGACCTGAGATCACTACGGTGACTTGCAAGCAACTCACTGTGTTTTGGTGCCGGACTATCTGAATTTCTAATTCAGGATCGAAAAGTTTCTGGACATAGTCAAGTACTTGTGAAGTCAGTGCGTGAGTCAAGATGGAATTGACCACTCCAAGAGATTGGAGAGAATGCTTTGTGTTTCAATTTAGTAAGACCTTGGCCAGATCAATCTTTGTGAGGAGTCACAGGATTTATCAAGTTGAGACACATAATAGATGTACTGTTAAGAGTTGACAGTTTAAATTCTAAGTCATCCTAGCATCAAGGGTCAAAGGAATGAATTATATGGTAACTATATCCAAATAAGTTCTTGAGTGTTGTTTTGCATACATTCGGCCTATCTGGACGTCAGGCACCATTGCTAGATGGTTACTTCAATTGGTATAGGAATCAGTTCCTATGCTACCGACTTAGATTCGAACTTATAGGATCACACACATTAGAAGTTTCTCTCTGATCACATGGCTAATCTGAAGAGTTTCAATAGATGGAGACTCTGGTGAAGAGTCCCACTGGACGGAGACTCTATTGAAGAATCACACTGGACGGAGACTCTAGAGAAAAGTCCAACTAGACTTAGACTCTATCATTAATTGAAGATTAATTAGTAATTAGATCACTAATTAACTCCATTTGATTGAATATTAAAGTCTGGATCAAGTCTAATTGAATTAGATTCAATCAGATCAGGTCTGATTAGGTTATGAGATGACCTAATCGATAAAAGAGAAATGATCCTGATTTGATCGGGTCTATGGCTCAATTAATTTATTGATTTGATCAAATTTAATTAAGATTATAAAAGCCTAACTAGATTAGATTCATCGTATTTTATTTGGGTCTAATTGGATTGGGTTTGAAAGAAATCCAATTGGTTAAATCCTAGAGTTCCAAATAAATGAGACTCTCTCCCTTGCGACATCCAAATTCTCTCATGCCTTTTTTTACCGTACAAAATCAGTTTGTACATGAAAAAATTAGAAGATAACCCTTCTTTTATCACCCATTAAGGATAGAAATTGATTGGTTTTAATTTGAATACAAAATGGTTTGAATTTCAACCTAAAATCTTATCCATATCCTTCCACATGTTGGCTATTTTTGAAGGGGCCCATTGTGTGCGAGAAAAAGAAGTCTTTCTGAATATTTTCCACACTTAATTGCCTTTTGTAAGTCCCTCTTTAAGTTAGATAAGGGTGAAAAAAATTAGAGTCAAATTGAAATTCAAAATGGTTTGAATTGCAACAAACTTCAGCTCTTATCTTATTTTACTTGGTTTGTGCGATAACTATAAAAAGATCATAATTTTGTGTGCCAACAAGAGAGAGCTTTTCACCATGAGATATCAGAGAGAAAAAGGTGCCAAAATCCTTCTTTGGGGTATCAAGTTTGGATGGTTTTCTTTCTTCCTTGATGTGAACAAAAGAGGAGATCGTTCTCCTCTTGGGTGAGAGATCTAGAATTGTTCTAGATTTTTTAGTGAGAAAAAAATCAAAGAAAAGAGAATCTTCATCAGATTTTTCTCCACTATCCAGCATCTTCTTCTAATCCATCTTTGACATCGAAAAAATTTGAGATGATCGAAGAAAGAGATCAAGTCAGATCTACCATCAAAAGCCGACTGCGCAAGCTAGCACTCCCGCAGAGGACTGATCAATCCGAGAGCTTCGTGTGGACTATTTGTAGAGGTCAAACGCTTGTGTGACTGTGAGTGATCAGAAAAGACTTTCAGATCTACATTTTCAATCTTGAAGTTCGACTACCCACGCTCAGGTATTAAGTTTGGAACCCTAGAAGTGGTAGATTAGATCTATTACTAAATATTATTTTTAGTTCATATGCTTGTCATTTTAAATTCAGATTTTTATGCATATAAATTCATATCATAGATCCATTTGTAGGAGTTTTAAGATCAAATCTTATGCATGCACTTGTAGATTAAATAGTTTAATCTATTATTCTTCCACTGAAAATTTTTGAAATGCATGCATGAAACCCCTGCGCATCCCAACACTATCCTCCTCCAGTGAAGACTCCACCTTGAGCTACTCCTTGCCTCTCGAAAAGTCTCGCTGGAAAGAGGGCCTCGAGTGGAAGGTTCAAGACATCGAGTGCCGCCTCGATGAAGTCCAGAATAGGGTGCACCAGAGCGATGATGGTCTTAGCTTCAATTCTTGACGCTCCTTCTCCCACACCAACTTGGGGAACCGATTTCGAGTCATTTCAAGATGCCTCAGATAGAGCCACACGATAGCTCTTCGGATCTCTTGATCACTTGGAGGGTTATAAAGCCCTCATGATACTCCAGGGCACTTCGGATGTCTTTCTCTGCCTCGCCTTTCCGGTTATCCTTAAGAAATCAGTACAGGCACATGATATTTAAGGCTCCATTCAGAGTCTATTCACTCATTTGATTAGCTTGGAAGGCTATTCTTTATCCACTTCAGCAACAACCGAATCCAATCGAAGAATACTGATAGCCTCTTCTCCATCTAGCAAGAAGAGGACGACACATTACATGACTATGTAGAGCATTTTAATATTGTCTCACTTGAAGTATGCAACCTCAACTAGTCGGTGGCAATGTCGGTGCTCAAGTGGGATCTGTTGAACGAGCACCTCATTTTCTCTCTCGATAAAATATTTTCGAGAGACTACATCGGCCTGCTCGCGTGCCCTAGGAAATATGCATAGGTGGAAGAGAACCCAATCGTGTGGAAGTAGACCGAGAGAAAGAAGATCCCTAATAAAAATCATTGCTCTTGCTAACAATGGCATGGAATACCATGCTCTTCTATGAGAGAGAGAGTCCCATAAAGAGTTGAGAGAAACACAAGGCAAGACAATCCAATTTCAGAAATACTATAAAAACTTCAAGAACATGGCTCATACTACTGCTTTCATACATTTTCCTACATCTAAAAGTTGATGCTAGCAAACTTGTTGCTTGCTTCTTGATATGAAGCCAACAACTGTTAGTAGAGTTACTTTGCAACCTATCAATAAGAGCTTGCTCTTTAAGAGGTTTGGATATTTAGCCAGTAAAGAAGATACCCAAATCAATAAGGAGAACATATATGGCATGTAAACTCCTCCACATATTTGTCTTGGACATTATGAATATAAGCCAACTTATGAATTCTATCATGCTAGTATGAGTGACTTTTTTTTTTTTGATAAGAAGTATGAGTGACTTTAAGTGAACTTTTTAGTGTTAATACCCGAAAAATCTAACTAATGAGGAAAGCTTTTCTTTCTTATTAAGAAGTTCTTAGATAATTTCATTTAGCAACTTCTTATTTCCAATTTGGTTAACTGATTATCTCTTATTTGATAATGAACAAGAAGAATTTCTGAAAATATTTTTATTTTTAAAATATTGAATATCAAGAAAGCTAGAGGAAAAAAAATGCTAGATAAATTCAAATTATTTAATAATTTTAAAAATAATTTCTTCATACTTTCTACATATCTTGATAATCTGTATGTTTTACATTTCAGCATTATATTTTCTACATATCTTGATATTGTTTATATATCTTGATAATTGTCTGCAATAAATTTATTGCACACAATTATTGTAGTATTATATTTTTAAAAAAATTAAAAAAAACTATTCACTTGAGTTTAAATAAAAGTAACTACCTATTTGAAACATAACTTAAAAGCAACTATCCAAATAGAGGTGAAATGATCTAATTATCTTTGCAGTTATAAGACAATACTACACTATTATAAAATAATATTATACTATTATAAAATTATAGTATAATATTATAAAATAATACTATATTGTTGTAAGTAATACTACAATAAAGAAATACTATACTATGATAATGTAATACTATCTTATTATAAAAGAATACTATACTAATATAATATAATAAAATAATACTGTATTATTATAAAAAAATTTTATACTAATATAATATAATACTATCATATTATAAAAGAATATTATACTAATATAATATAATAAAATAATATTATATTATTATAAAATAATATTATACTAATATGATGTAATACTATTTTTTGTAAAGAAATACTATATTATGATAATATAATACTATAGTATTTTAAAAGATATAAGGGTATAAGGATATAATGATCATTTCAGCTAAAATGAGTAGTTATTTTTAACTTATGTTTTAAATGAATAGCTACTTTTACTTGAAACTCAAGTAGGTAGCTACTTTTAAGTTGAAAGTATGGATAGAAATTTATTTCTAGTTCTTTATATATTTTTTACATATTTTGATAATATAATGGTATTCTGTTAAAACTAACCTTCTTTTAAAAAAAATATTTAAATACTCTAATTTGACTTGCATATGTGCCATATCAATTCTGAATTATTTATAATTATTGTACTATTATTGTGCACGTTTATTTTGAATGCGCTTTTGAAACCAAAACTTAAAGCCCATTCATTTTAAATATTGAAATATCCATAATTTAAAATTTAATTTTCTTTACTGCACTAATTAAATACAAAATATTTTTAAAACTAAGATTATAACTAAAATTACATTGCATAAATCTTAAAGATGGTTTTTGGTTGCATAATAAGGACATTTTTTTTCGGGTGGAGGCGCAAGTACCAAATAATTGGGCTTATCTGTGGTGGTGGATATCACTCCTCATGATATAAATATATTCTACTAAAATTGTTGGATAGACTTATACCATAAAATAAGCTTGTCTTTGATCCCATCGGTTATCATTTTGCCCTTATCCCTTCTCAAAAAGTGAAAGAATAATTTGGTTTATGTGTAAATCCAAATATCACAAATTCGATGCATATTAAATCAGCTTATTCTCTCTATCTATTCACTCCACTTATTCCTCAATTAAACATCAAAACACCAATATCCTGTAGAACATACCTATCTCTTTAAAAATGCAAGAGATATCCCATATTCCACAGCCAAACAACACCACGGAGAATAAATTATCTTGAGAATTTATTATCCTGGAAACTCTCACTAAATTCTTGTTATCTCAATGCAGAATTTTTGAATACTTAATCCTTTCCTTTGATCGATGGTAGCCTATGATGGCCTTTATACCATCGGATCTGAGAAATTCAAAGATCCTTTTTCAAAAGGAGGCAAAGACAAGTGACATATCCTCTCACCTCTGTGAATATGTAAGAGAGGGGAGGAGAGTAAGGTTGCTAGAGTTTCTAGGGCATTCTCTAGTAGTTTTCTTAGAGTCCTATTTAGAGATGGTAACGGATTGGGTATAGGTTGGGTAGGTCATTACCCCTATCTATCCGATGCTCACCTCGAGATAGGATGAGGTGGGAAGAGTTAGGTGGGTAGGCTGGATGGATTATGTCAAATATGACTATAACTTTTTATTATATATAAATTAAATAAATAAAATAGTAATAATAAATCTTAGTGTTTCTCATAACATTAAATAAAATAAGAGTTGAACCTAGCAATTTAAATTTTTAATAATAAAAGAAATATAATAAATAAAAATATTATTCTTTAAGGAGTCAAATGTTTTTACAATCAATTAAGAAAATAAATGACTAAGTGTTATGGCATGTAACTTTTTACATGTTCAATCTTTCTTATAACTGGAGCAACTAAGGAAAAGGATTTGTGAAGAGTTACATATACTTGGATCGGATTCGGAATAGGTTTTACCATTACTTGCACATGTTAGGTTTGGGTTGGATTGGGTACTTGATGGTAGAGAGTGAATTGCCATCCCTAGTCCTACTTGGACTTGAATTGGGCAAGAGAGGTGGTGGCCGTTACCAAGGCGCCTCCTCCCACTTCTTGTCATATATTCCTCAAAGAGAAAATGCCCTCTCGTAGCATAAGGAGATAGAAAAGTAGGGGTGCCCGATTTAGGTGGCAACATACTAGTTGGACCTAGTCCAAGTGGGCTTATGTCAAGGCCTAGTCCAATATTTCTTGACCGAACTAGCCATAGGTTATTATTTAGCCTAGTTATAACAAAATAATCTCTCCAATTTATCCATATCTTACTGAATCCAATTAGTATTATTCAAGGATAGAAATAATGGTCAAAATCTTATCTCAATTGATTTGGAGATAAATGACATGCACTAGTCACGTTACTAGGATGGGTTGACTCAAGTTCTCACTTACCAATGACCTACCTCTATAGATTTGCTATTGTGACATATTAGTAGCATAATTTCAGTAAGAAAATATTGAGCCGCTATTAAAATATGAGATCTTGGAATAGTTGGTATGAATCAATCATCTCACTAATCCAGCATCCTTCTTCATTGGCATGGCAGCCCTACTTACCTCCAAATAGTGGTGCCACTCGGCCTCGTTGGATTGTTGGCACTCAAAAATGATTATGTTGGCATCGGTTTAGCAGGCTAGGTGGAGGAGATAGTTGAGGTGCACTTGATAGGAGGGTGTAGAGTTGATGAAAGTGGGGAGGCCAAGTCAGAGCCAAGTCTCTGCCATTCACCACAGCACTGAAAGGAGATATCATTCAGCAACGTAGTGGTACCATCACTGACAACGATAGTGGAGGAGGCAATGAGGGATCACTAGATAGGGAGCATGAAGTCAAAGATATCGTCTTTGTCAAGGAGGGAGCCGCAGATGGTAGTAGAGAAAGCATGTGCGAGGGTGGAATTCCTGATTCTAGGGTGGCCCTTCATCACCATGATCTATGGTCAAGATTGATTCTCCATGTCCTATACCCCTTTCTCTCTGGGTATAATTCCATTCACTATTCTTATTATCCACCATGAGAAAATGGAAATTAGTGAGGAATTTTAAATGATATTCTTTGCACAACCATTCATCAATTTGTCGATACATTAAAATATGGTGCACTTTCAAGATGGCCAACACCAGGGTTTTTGGTTGGCGAATAAGTCTTATGCTTGAGAAAATCGGCATAATCAGGAAATAGTTATGCGATGCAGATTTCCATGCATAACTATTAGCTTTTTGATTTAGATGGATCATTAGACTTAATGTGGACCACTTTAACTACAATGAATATTTAGGAGGATCATCAAACTTGATATAGATCACCTTCATCGCTATGAGGATTCGATATAGATCACATTGATCACTATAAGTAGAACTAGATAGAATTCAAGAGCAAGATCTGCCACAACAAGAAGCCAAATCGTGAGCCAAACTTCGAGAGCCGATAACTTAGTTATACAATACTCGATTGGGATGATCATTTTTTATACAATTGGACATCTTTTCGAGATCTATAACTCTGACTTAGTGCCTAAAGGGACTAGATTAGACTAAAATTCGATCATTTAGACCAAAATGGACCAGTCAAATTGAAATTTTTCTTTTTGAAAAAAATTTTGACCTGTTGTTATCTTTCTTCTCTCCGATCGGATGAAGTTGTTATCAGAGCTTCGATCTATTATATCCATAGGAGGTTCAAACATATAAATAATACAAGCAATCGGAAGAAAGATTATTGATGTCTGAAGTATATCGAAGGACAAAAGGCAAGTATGGCTGCTAATTCTACCTCGATGGATGATGAAATGAAAAAAAAATATCTCACATAAGTAGAGGAGAAGATTATCCAACTCATCCAGGCCATGTCTTGATGGACGGTGCCTTCAACATAAGCACCAGCAACTCTTATAGAAGTTGTCTTCTATATCTAGAAATCAAAATCTATGATCTAGTAAGAAACACCAAGGCTGGAAACAATCTCCAAATAAAGCCAAATAGTTCATCTATGAGGGAGGGAAGCAAGTGTCTCCTATCTTCAATTCTAATTTAGCAAAAGCTAAATCCACTAAACAAGAAAAGCTCTAATCTAGGTGGATCATCAGACTCAATATAGACTATTTTAACCACTATGAATATCTAAGAGGATCACTAGACTCGATATGGATCATTTTCGCTACACAAGAACTTGATGTAAATCATATTGGCCACTATGAGTAGAGTTAGATAGAATTCAAGAGTAAGATCTATTAAATCAAGTAGTCGAATCACATGCCAAATTTCAGGAGATGATAACTTAGTCATACAATGCTCCATTGAGATGATCTTCTTTTTGAACTTAAGTATCTTTTCAAGATCTATAATTTTAAACTAGCTCTTAAAAATGCAAAATCAAACCAAAATTCTATCATTTGGGTTTCAAAATGTATGGATCAAACCAAAACTTTTTTTTTTCGAAAATAATTTTGATCGACGCTTATCTTCCTTCTCTCTAATCAAATCACTTTTGAATCCATGTATTAAACATTAATTACTTAATGTATCGTAGTTTACATTGGACAAGACTAGTGCAAGGAAGACATTTGCCAAGCTACTCAGCTATAAGTAGAAAGAACTATCTATCAAGTATTTAGAGTTACTGCTTAGAGGAAAAGCATTGGCCAAAGGTGATTGGGTTCCTCTTATCGATAAGCCAGACAGCGAGTAATCAGACTAGAAAGGAAATATCCTGGTGATGGGAGGTACGAATCTCTATTAAAATCATATCCTCCGTACCTTCTCACTTCTTTTTTTTCGAGTGTAAAGGAGGAGGTAAGAAAACCTCCCCCCATATAATTTATAAGCATGTATAAAAAAATATTACAAGGGAGGGACCACTAGCTGGTCCATGGTCAGCCTATGCATTGGTCCCAACTAGTTTAAAAGTTGTGTTCCCTTTACATTTCGTTGAGTAACAGTCCCATGCACGTTAAGCGACTCCTTCAAGCCCACCCACACACTTACATCTAAATCGGTATTGTTATCACCTTCTGTGTGCTTATTCACTTTTTAGAAGCTTTGTTGTTTTGCTTCCTTTTCTCTTGGTGAGCACTCTGAGCAACTTGGAGTAGGAGTCTCTTTATGTTTGTGATGTCCAATCCTTCAACAGATAAATCATTTGCGTGACCACCTCTATATATGAGTAAGCCTCAAAGCTGAAAATTCTTCTATTTCTTTCCTTCCATATGCACCAGAATCCCACTTCAAGGAGGGCATACATTGTGGCTCCCATTTCTTTAGACCAGGGGCGGCTGAAGGGCAAGGCCACCGAAGCCCTTGCCTTAGGCCCCCGCCCCCAGGAGGCCCCCGCTTGTGCGCATCCGGCATCACGGTCCAGCCTCCGGCGTCCCGGTCCAGGCGTCCAGCCTCCGCCTCCGGCGTCCCGGTCCACCCCAGGCCTTCATCGGTAAGTTTCTTCATTTTTTTTTGTTTTTCGACACTCCCCCTCAGCCCTGGTTGTGCGCCGGGCCGGCGGCCCGCCGGTCCGCCTTCGTTTCTCGAAAGCCGGAGTCCGGAAGAAGGTCCCTCCCCGGTCCCGCCTTCGTTTTTAGCTTTAGACCTCCAAAAATATTGAGCCGCCCCTGCTTTAGACTCCATAGTTTTCCACTGGTCAAAGAGGTTGTTTGGCATAGATTGTGTTTGAATTCCTTCAAGAAGTTGATTCCAAAATTCTCAAGCGTAGTTGTAGTTCAACATCAGGTGGTCCACTTTCTCCTCATGGTTTTCACAAAGGCGGCAACAGTTATGAAATGCAAAGCCCCTTCAAAGTTATTTGCACCGAGTATTTTATTATAATGACACAGCCAGTTGAAAATTTTTATCTTATTCGAAATGGCCAATTTCCAAATAATCCTATCGAAGAAAGATATGACTCTATGAATCAAGAAGTTGTAGTAATGGTTAACCAAGAACCGTTTCACTGTATATAGACCGCTTACATTCTCTTTTATCATTCTTGTTTGTGAGTTGAACTTGGCTTAGGGTGTTGCGTAGGGCTTGAAACTCATTTGCTGCCTTAAATGTCACTGGAGTTCTAAGATTTATGGATCAATCAACATGCTTGATGAAACTGGCAATGCTTGTAGCTTGGCTCCTTGAGAGGGCATGTAGGTTGTGAAGCATTGTTCGAAAGAGCCACCTCCTTGCCACTGTTCCTTCCAAAAACTGGTCAAAAGTGTTGGGAATATGTAATATAATTTGTTTCCTAACGAGAGTCGATTGTAATCTAATTAAACTAGCAACTAAAGTTTAGTTATTTTTTTTAATATTAAATTCAACTAAAAATTTACAGAGTGGAGGTATATAGAGTACTGTTCTAAGACGATTTCTGACTCTGATGCAGGATCAAACTCAAGAACTCCACCCTAAGATACAACTGAAAACTTCTTCTATAGGTACGATCGTGGAGAGAATGACGACGCTTCAACTTAGCAGCAAAGAATTGATCAAAAGAACTTGGAAGAAATGAATTAAAAAGAGAACTTAGGAAAGAACAAGAGAATCAAAGAAGAGATTAGATTAGGAGAGGAAAGAGCAAAGTTTTTTCTCACCTCTCCCAACTCCTACCAAGGGCCCAATTTAATGGCCTAAGAACTAACCATTTGGGCTAATCTAATGTTAAAAAAATATTAGACATGTAATTAGCTGGTCTAACAGGTAGAAAGGCAACGAGTCAAAAACCAACAGGAAAAGCTATAAATTAGGCGATTAATATTAAGCAATGTTAATCATATTTATCCCGAATTAAATAAAAAAAAGGGTGACAAACAGTCATAAAAGAGAGAATAAATAGAAAAAAATAAAATATGGTCCCCATAATCGCGGGCGTGAGCCCAACCTGGCCGAGCCATGCACACATGTGTGGTTTGGCTCAAAACCTCTTAAACTTTTAATAAAGTCCAAGAAAAGAGTTTTCAATATAAATTCCTTCTCAATTTTTCTCCCATCCAATATAAGCCTAAATAAAACAAAGAGTTAGAGAGTTGGTTGGAACTGGTTGGAGAGAATTTTGAGTTTTCAATTCCCTCTGAACACAGGTTTTTAAAGTGTGAATGGCATTGCTCCAAATGGCGATGATATTTCAGTCATATTGCTAGAATGCTCAAGTGGGACTCTATTAGTGTGGCTGAGTCTTCTTATCACTATTTTCTATGATATCTCAGTGTCCTTGAAAAATAGCCACCAACACTTCATCAGCAGGCTAGAGTTGAGGGTTTTCAAGTTTGCTGCGCATTGGCCTCCCAACTTTTTCAGCCTACAGATATGATCCCGCCTTGCCAAGTTAATTGCTATAAGATTAGGATTAGAAGGTTCCCAAATTAATTGTTTTGATTACAGACTCTGGTATCTAGGTTACTAACATCTAGTAGATAGGTAAGGTTTGAAGTACCGAGTTTATCAACATCGGACGGCCTGCTATTGACAAAACTTTACACCCAACTAATCTTTTTTCAATTTTCTCCAAGGAGAAGCTCCAGTCGCTTAGTTTCCATTTTTAGTTGTGATAAGGAATTTTGTGGTATGGCATCCAAGCATTGTTGCAAAGTTCAGTGTTTCATCTTCTGATATGCCCGGTCTCACGTTCTGAATCTTGCCAATATTTTTTTTTAGGCTCATTAGAAGCTCAAAAGCATATAGTATGAACTTGAGCACATTCACATGGCTTGCCATTGGTGAATTGGAGACACCGTATTAGGAGAAATTGTTGCTTGAACCTGGTGCAAAATATTGTTTTAGGACCAGATTCACCGAGGGTCGACACATGGATGTCTTTTTTCTTTTTTTTTTTTGTTGCAGACATAGGAAGCCAAAACCCAAAATAATAGAGTTGAGAGGCCGTGATCATACAGAGGATCCATCACCATAAGAAGCAAAATGAGAACCCTTTGCTTAAGCTTCCCATAGTTAAGAAACATATATTGATTATCATTACAAAAGGCTATGACCAATTGATTGCACTGCATCTGCTTAGCCCCCACAAACCAAACAAACTTTGATCGGGCGTCTTTGGATGCCTTCTCCTTGCAGCAGTGTAGCAATTTTACATTTAATTTTCAAGTTGATAGTTGAGGTGGCCAGTTTGTTGCTTAAGAGAGCAACTCCATAAAAGACTAAAACTGAATTGGATGTGGATCGGATACTAGTATATCTATATCTATATCTATTTTATTTAACGAATATAGATATAGATATGGATATTATTCGGATGCAAAAATTTATATCCATATTTATTCTAAATAGATAAAGATACAAATCGGATACTGAATGTATGGATATAAGTCAGATAATTAATTAAACTTTATAACTATAAAATCAAATATATTACTAAATATATGGTAAATCAAATTAATAGTATATTAATATGATGATATATTTTTTTAAAAAATTCATAAGTACTATATAAAATTAAATAATATTACAAATAGAATCAGATATTCGGATACGGATCGAATAGTTATTTATCTATATTTATATTCATTTTTCTTTGACAAATATAGATGTGGATATGAATATTATTCAAATCCATAATTTCTATTCGTATAGGGATAGGTTTGAATATAAAAATAGATATTATTTGGCACATGTTCCCCCCAAACTCAACATTTCTTCCCTAGCTCAACAAGCTCTCCAATTGTCACAGAGTTGATGAATAATATGTCTTTTTCCTCTGGCATCTGATCTCCGATCCCAAGTATTTTCGGCTTCTTGTGCCTAAGTCTAAGGCTTCTTTTTCCACTAACATGAGAAGGGAATGTTGGGAGGGGAACAAACAGTCATATGGGGTGGCACCGAAGAAAAATTATGGGGCAGACTTCATCATTTGTCATGTTTCTCCTAATATCAATCTTAAAAAAAAAATCTAAAAATCAAAGATTTCTCAGAGACATTATTCTTATAATTAAAAATAAAAAAAAATTATATTCTCTTTTTTTTCATTTTTATAATATATATTTATCAACATGTACTATATATTCTAGTGATACACATAGGGATGTCAATGGATACCCTACCCGTTGGGTACCCGCCCCTACCCATTGAGTAGGGTCGGCTTTTTTTTTTTTTTTTTGAAAAATCCATCATAGATCGGATTGGGGTCTTGGTTTTGAAAACCCGCAGCAAGTAGAGTTGGATTATGAATTTACCCCTAAACCCTACCTAACCCATTGTATATGTATTTACTAAAATATCTCCCTCCATAATAGCATATTTACAAATATACCAACATATATATACCAAATCTATTGGGGACTTAGGATTTCTTTTGATTTCTCTACTCTCTAATCTCTCTCCATCCTTGACCTCAAGTAGCCACTGCCACCGCAACTCTCCAATCTCTCCCCTCTTCTTGTTTGTTGTTGAAGATTTAAGAGAACTTATTTTATTTGATTCTTCTTATTTGTTCTCTTGTTTGTTGTTAGAGAATTAAAGAATGACTTTCTGTAATATGTATCTGTCTGTATTATACAGATTGATAGTTGAAATAAATTTTAGAACTTATTTGATTTAAAATAAGTATGAAATTTGATAAATTTGAAACAGGTTTAATTTGATGGTGTTTGCATTATGCATTTGCTTTGGCAGGGCATAGGTAGAGTAGGAAACTACCCACCACCCACATGGGTAGGATAAAAATTTAAAATCCCTACCCACCATGGTGGGTAGGGTCGGGTGGTGGATAAGAGGGATAAGGGATGGGCAGAGTATGGATTTAGCAAAACCTATACCCTATCCTACCCATTGACATCCCTAAATACACACCAAGCAGATTAACCATTAAGTAAATCAATACACACCTCCAAATAAATCAATACATAGTTTTCAGAACATAGAGTTCATCAATGCATAATACCTGGCCAAATGATAAATATTTAGCAAATTAATCACTAGGAATCCAATATACATCTCTAAGTAAATTGATACATAGTTTTTAGAATATTATATTCATTAGTATATACTATATGGTATGGTGATACACACTCATCGACTTTCTGATACATGCCATAAGCTTCTTTGATACCTATCTAGCAATGATTCAATATATATCTCTAGGTAAATCGATATATAGTTTTCAAAATATGAAGTTTATCAATGCATGTTACATAGTTAAATGATACATATTTAGCAAATTAGTCATCTACCAATCCAATATATACCTCCAAGTAATTTGATGTATGGTTTCCAAAATACTATATTTATTAGTACACACTACATGATATAGTAATATGCACTTATGGACTTTCTGATATATACTACAAGCTTTTTTGATATACACATAGTAATGATCCAAAATACACCTCCAGATAAATTGATACACAATTTTTAAAACATACTTCTTTTCTAAAGATATAAATTAAATCACAACCGGATGTGTATCAAAAAACTTATAGTATATATCAGAAAATCAATGAGTATATGTCATCAAGCTATATAATGTGTACTGGTGAATATGATGTTCCAAAAATTATGTATTAGTTTACTTAGAGGTATGTATTGGATTTTTAAATAACTAATTTGTTAGATGTGTATCACTTGATTATATATTGTATATTAGTAAACTCATTATTTTGAAAACTGTGAATCAATTTATTTGTAAGTTCATAATAAATATGCACTCATGTTACTTATTTATTAATTTATTTAGTATGTATTATATAGCCATGTAATATATATCGTTAAAGAGTATATGCTAAAAACGAAGAAGAGAAAATGCAATATTTTTTTAAAATTATGAACTTGATGGCTCTATTAATAAAAAAAAATTGACTTTTAAATTTATTCTTTAAAATTGATATTAAGAGAAATATGAATAAAACTTCTATAGTCAGACCGATCATGAAAAGAATTATGATCGGACTGTCATCGCCTACCACGTCTCCGAAGCACGTTGCGTGCGCATTAAAATACTAAGAAAATAGGAATGGATAAATCCTAAGGATTTGTGCGATGTTTATCAAAATTATTCAAATACCTCTAGGGTTTATCTATTCCTATTTTCTTAGTATTTTAACATGCGCAGTGTGCTTCGAAAATGTGGCAGGTAATGGCGGTCCGACCATACTTCTTTCCATAGTCTGTCCGATCATGGAAGTTTTATCCAAAAAATATGATAAATTATATAGTCTGTCTCATAATTTTGTTAAAATTATGGTACAGTAGCTAGAAAGTGAAAGGCTCCATACCTCAGATTTTAGATCTCTGGAGTGGTTCTCCTCCCCCAACTTCCACAAATAAGCGCAACCATAATCCTCTAGGGTGACTGAGGCACCGTCTTGTACAACTTCATTCTCCACTGGTTTAGATGGGGGAGGGTTGAAGAAACACTGCTTTCCAACTGCACCATCATTGTTCAGCTCAGATCCGTGGTCGAGTCCAAGTGAAACTTTGTTTGGCTCTAGTCAGAGGTGCAACTTCAATATAAAAGCCTGGTCGTGCTTTGTATATATAGTACTCTGATATCAGATCTCCTTGTACCTTCTTTTTTTGCAAAGATTCATAGTCTTCCTCCTCCAACCTTGGCTTGATCATCCTATCGTCTGGCTCTCTTCCCTGTTGGAAAAAGCAAATATTAAATGTATTGAAGAAATCGAAAGGTCATTTTGTAAACTTAATTGAAGTGGCAAAAAACCAAGAGTCACATGGGAAGTCTAAATGATAAATTTATTAGGAGAGTCAAAAGGTCATTTCTCATACCTATAAATAGGTGGTTGTTGTAGAATGTATGGTGTGGTGAAGTAGTATCAAAGAATAGAAAAAGAAAAGAGAGGGTTTGTGAGAAAAAGTTATACTACTCCATTGTTTTATATAGTTTCTCATACTATTTTGTATGTTCCACCACCATTACATATTCTATCAAAGTGGTATCAGAGCTGGAAGGTTGGAAATATATCCAACAGCATGCAATTCTCCATTCCACGACTCACCACCACCAATTATAAGAATTGGAGCATCCAGATGAAGGCATTGCTAGGCTCCCAAGATATTTGAGAGGTTGTTGAAAAGGGATATGAAGAACCTCAAGATGACTGCGCACAAACGGCGACACAAAGAACGGCACTTGTCGATCAAAGAAAAAAAGATAAGAAGGCCCTTTATTTCATCTATCAAGGGATAGATGAAGCTAGATTCGAGAAGGTTGCTTGTGCCACCAACTCGAAGCAAGCTTAGGAGATCCTCGAGAACGCTCATAAGGGTGTTGAGAAAGTGAAGAAGGTGCGCCTCCAAATGTTGAGAGGCGAGTTCGAGACTTTGAAGATGAAGGAAGGAGAATCCATCTCGGATTACTTCACAAAGGTTCTTTCTAATGTAAACCAAATGAAAAGAAATGATGAGAATGTAGAGGACAAGCGTGTGGTGGAGAAGATCCTAAGATCCTTGGATCAGAAGTTTGACTATGTTGTGGCTGCAATTGAAGAGTCCAAAGATGTGAACACTATGACAATTGATGAACTCATGGGTTCTCTACAAGTCCATGAGCAGAGGATCTTGATGCGGAAAGAAGAACCCTTGGAGCAAGCCTTGAAGTGCAAGCTCACCATCAATGAGAAGAAGGATGGCCCAACTAGCGAAAGTAGTCAAATAAATTGCGGTCATAATTATACCCGTGGATACGGTCATGGATGAGGCCGTGGACGAGGACGAGGTTCCTTTGGACATAGTAGAAAAAGAGGAGGCACAAGAGTCTTACCTAATGAAGAAAGCACACAAGGTCCCTCTGGCGGAAGAAGGCAACAAGGTTTCTCAAGAGGAGGACGAAGGTATGACAGAAGTAAAATTAAATATTATACTTATGGTAAATATGGTCATTACTCTTCAGAATATTACCATAATAAGAATAACCAAGTGCATGAGAAGGTCAACTATGCAAAGAAGGAGGAAGGAGAAGATGATATCTTGCTACTAGCAGAGAAGGGAGAAGAAGCTTCCAATGAAAATATTTGGTACTTGGATACCGGTGCAAGCAATCATATGTGCGAGTACAAACACATGTTCAAAGAGTTAGATGAGACAGTGGAAGGCAATGTTTCTTTCGGTGATACCTCAGAAGTTCAAGTGAAGGGGATAGGTAAAATCTTAATTCAACTCAAGGATGAATCTCAGCAGTTCATTTCTAATGTTTACTATGTGCCTAATATGAAAACAAATATCTTAAGTCTTGGTCAAGTATTAGAAAAAGAATTTGATGTTGTTATGGAAGGTAGATATCTTTATTTAAGAAAACATGATCAGCTGATTGCAAAAGTACCTATGACCAAGAACCGAATGTTTATATTGAACATCAAGTATGTTGTGACAAAGTGCTTGAGTGCATGCATGAAGGATGACACATGGCTATGGCACTTGAGGTTCGGGCATGTAAACTTTGGTTCCTTGAAACTCTTATCTTCGAAGGCGATGGTGAAGGGATTACCTTTTATTGAGGATACCCCTAAAGGAATATGTGAAGGATGTATTATTGGAAAACACTCAAGAGCTAGCTTCCTAAAAGAGTCATTTCATCAAGCCCGAAGGCCTTTGCAACTCATCCATACAGATATTTATGGTCCCATCACACCGGCTTCATTTGGAGGTCGTCATTATTTTCTAACATTTATTGATGATTTCAGCAAAAAAACTTGGGTGTATCTCTTGAAGGAGAAACGTGAGTCCCTGGAGACATTCAAAAGGTTCAAAGCTCTTGTGGAAAACCAAACCGGATGCAAAATCAAAGCTTTGAGATCAGATCGAGGAGGAGAGTTCACCTCGAAGGCATTTGAGGAGTTCTGCAAATCTTAAGACATTTGGAGGACTTTGACTGCACCATACTCACCCCAACAGAACGGCATAGCAGAAAGGAAGAATCAGACCATTCTTGACATGGTGAGAAGCATGCTGAAGACGAAAGAAATGCCAAAAGAATTTTGGGTGGAAGCTGTGAACTGTGCGGTATACATTCTCTACCGCTGTCCAACAAAGAATCTTGAAGGAAGGACCCCTCAAGAAGCATGGAATGGATATAGGCCAGATGTATCTCATCTGAGAGTGTTTGGTTGCATTGCCTATGCACATATCCCAGATCAAAGGAGAAGCAAGCTTGATGACAAGAGTTATCCTTGCATCTTTATAGGATATGATCAGAGATCCAAGGCATACAAACTTTATGATCCAAAGGCGAAGAAGATCCTCATAAGCCGTGATATGAAGTTCAATGAAGAAAGAATCTGGAATTGGAGCACCAACATGATAGAGGTGCAAGAAGAAGAAGAACAAGTGAAGGCTCAAGTTGAAGATCCCACACCACCTTCATCACCTAGCATGATATCTCCATCTTCAAATAAAGAATCCAGAAAGACAAGAAGCATTCAAGATCTCTATGAGGTAACGAGTCCCCTTAATCTCATTTGTTTATATGCTAATGAGGATGTAATCTCTTTTGAAGAAGCAGTGAAGAATGAAAACTGGAGGATGGCCATGAATGAAGAGATGAAGGCAATCCAGAAGAATAACACATGGAAGCTTATTACTCTTCCAGAAGGTCATGAACCCATTGGAGTGAAATAGGTATATAAGGTAAAGAAGAATGCAGAAGGAAAGGTGGAGAAATATAAGGCTCGATTAGTAGCTAAAGGGTACAAGCAGCAAGCCAGAATTGACTACGAGGAGGTATTTGCTCCCGTAGCACGCATGGAGACAATTCGCCTGGTGATTTCTTTGGCTGCACAGAATAATTGGAACATCTACCAGCTAGATGTGAAGTCGGCATTTCTAAATGGCTTTCTAGAAGAAGTATATATTGAACAACCCAAAGGGTACGTGAAGAAGGGACATGAAGAGAAGGTTTTAAAGCTAAGGAAGGCACTTTATGGTTTAAAACAAGCTCCAAGAGCATGGAACTCAAGAATTGATGGCTACTTCAAAGCAAATGGCTTCAAGCAATGTCCCTATGAGCATGCTGTGTATGTAAAGGAGAAAAATTCTAACATTCTACTTGTGTGTTTGTATGTGGATGATCTTATTTTTACAGGTAATAATCCATAAGTGTTTGAGGAGTTCGAGCATGCCATGATGAAGGAGTTTGAGATGACAGACACGGGGTTAATGACATATTTTCTAGGTTTGGAGGTCAAACAATATCAAAAAAAAAAAAATTTATCCCAAGAAGGTTATGCCAAAGAAATCTTGAAGAAATTCAAGATGAAAGATTGTAACCCTATAAGCACCGCTGTTGATTGTGGAGCAAAGCTGTCAAAAGAAGATGAAGGAGAGATTGTGGACCCTACTTTCTATAGAAGCTTGGTAGGATGTCTGAGGTACATGACATGTACTAGGCCGGATATTCTATATGCAGTCAGCCTAGTCAGCAGATTCATGGAGGAGCCCAAATTAATGCACTGGAAGGCAGCGAAGAGAATTCTTCGTTATATCCGAGGTACTATTACTGATGGACTATTTTATTCTCATTATAGTAACTTGGAACTTGTCGGCTATTCGTATAATGATTGGACTAGAGACATGGATGATCGAAAGAGTACTTCCGGATTTGTATTTTCTATGAAAGATGCAGCTTTTTCATGGATGTCAAAGAAGCAACCTAATGTTACTCTTGCTACATGTGAAGCCGAATATGTTGCTGCATCCGCATGTGTATCACATGCTATATGGCTAAGAAGCTTGCTGAAGGAAGTTCATTTTGAGCAAAAGGAACCTACCAAGATAAGTATTGATAGCAAGTCGGCTATTGTACTAGGAAAGAACCCAGTGTATCATCAAAAAAGCAAGCATATTGATGTGCGTTTTCATTCAATCCGAAAACATGTGAAGAACAAAAAAGTAGAGCTACTGTATGTGAAGACACAAGATCAAATTGCCGACATATTCACTAAACCATTAGGAGCAGAGCTCCTCACCAAGTTTAAAAGTTCTCTTGGCATGATGAAAAAAGAACAATTAAGTTTAAGAGGGGGGTGTTGGAAAAAACAAATATTAAATGTATTGAAGAAATCGAAAGGTCATTTTGTAAACTTAATTGAAGTGGCAAAAAATCAAGAGTCACATGGAAAATCCAAGAGTCACATGGGAAATCTAAATGATAAATTTATTAGGGGAGTCAAAAGGTCATTTCTTATACCTATAAATAGGTGGTTGTTATAGAATGTATGGTGTGGTGAAGTGGTATCAAAGAATAGAAAAAGAAAAGAGAGGGTTTGTGAGAAAAAATTGTACTGTTCCATTGTTTTATATAGTTTCTCATACTATTTTGTATGTTTCACCACCATTATATATTCTATCATTCCCACCATCCTCCACTGCCATCATCTACCTCTGACACTTCTTATGCTCTTTCTTTCATATATACAACACCCAAATAATATTGACATTGGCAACACCTCCGCTGTGTGCCTTTTCATTTCTTATTATTTGTTTATACTCTACCAAGGTTCTGCAAAAATTTAGATGACATCCGCGCTGCTCCTTTCTTTGGAAAGTAAAAACACATGCCAACGTCTTCTCATGCTTGGCTAATTAGGCCGTGGTATGCATGGCAAAACATAACAATGGTATGGGAGTATTGGATTCTGACACCTTTATCAGGGTCATGCTCAACCAGCGCTGTCGGAGATTGCTAGAGAATTCAAGACTTGTCGTGGTGCAAAATGATAAATCATTGTTAGAGATGGCAATGGATAGAATTTAGATCGGATATTGTATTACCCATCCTCAAATCCGAACTTAATATCCTATATCTAAATCCTACCCGATATCCTTTCGGGTAAGAAAAGAGATATCCATCTCCATATCCAATAGGTTCAGAGATACCCACGGGTAGCCCATTTCTCCATACCCAACCTATACCTGCCCCATGCCTATTCCATATCCAAAAAAAAATAAACAACTAAAATAATTTTATGTATATTATCAATCAAAACAAAATTATCAATTCAACATAGAACATAATTTATAAATCCAGATTTATAGAAGTCAAAAATAGAAATAGAATTACAATTCAACATAGAACATATAAATAACCAAAATAATTTTATGCATATTATCAACCAAAACAGAATTACCAAAACAGAATTATAAACATATATATTCGGGTATGGGTTCGGGTATTACGCATACCCGTAGGTTCGGATCGGATTCGGGTTCGGATTCGGATAGAAAACAGCACTACCAATACCCTATCCATACCTATGCTACAATTTTCGGATTTTATCCAAACCTGGTCAAACTCTATTATTCGGATTTGACCGGATTTGGATAGAGTGCATACCCATCAGCCCAGATCGATTTTGCCATCCCTGATCATTGTTGCTGTAGTGAGAGAGGAGGGCCTTCACAAAAATTATGTAGGAAGTACATACAAAATATCCTCTATATGGTAGAGGATCATAAAGGGATTACATCTTTTTTGGAATCACCAGAGATTCATTAGCAAGGTGATGGAATGGATCTAAAGGCCTGTTTGGTTGAGGACAAGGAAAAATAAATTCAATATTAGATTATCATATTTAGTATACAAAGTCGATGAGAGAGATAATAAAATAAATAATGTGTTCAATATCTATTTTTAAAAAAAAAAAGGTAAAACAAATACCACGTGATATGGTATTCATTTTCTCACATTGAATTACTGAATAGAGGTAATATGAAAATATTATATTTTGACAAAAATGAACTCATTTATATTATACTAATATCATATTAATATATTATAAATATACCAATATATCGACTAATAATTTCTATAAATAATAATATATGTAATATATATATAATAATGTATTTAATTTATAAATAATAATATATTTAATATATTTATCAATAAATATTAACAATTAATAAATAATTGAAAACTATCTATTAATTATCAATAAATATAACATTGGATTTATTAATAATGAATATATTCAAAAAATATAGTAATATTTGTTTCTAATAAAAATATTTTTTTAATATATGTATAATTAATTCAAAATTATTTATTAACTCATGTAAATATATTTCAATATTTGAAATAACCAATATTAATGGTATTTATATAAGTGGGCTATAAATAGCCAACAAATGGACTGCAAAAAGAAAAAGTTATTATCTGAATTGTTTGTTTAAGGATATTGTTGTAAATTTGATAATATTTTCATATAAAATTATCTTCAACCAAGTATCATAATTTTTTTTCAATATCATTTTGTAGAGTAATTTTTCCACCTATCAAATATGGTATAATTTATTTCCATACAATCATTTTTCCAGATAGATAATTCTCAGGAATAATCTGATATATCCTAACCAAACAAACCTAAGGTTTATTCAATTGGCTCTATCGATTTATCCAAAATGGAGGAATAATCTGATATATCCTAACCAAACAAACCTAAGGTTTATTCAATTGGCTCTATCGATTTATCCAAAATGGAGGGATAAATTGCTCGACAACACCAATGGTATTGAAAGCAAAAGCATTAGAAAATGTCAGGATATATCTGCATAGGTGATGCATAATTGAAAAGGTTGGAAGCTTAAGTAGGGTCTGCACTGCACGTAATAGAAACTTGGAAAGGGTTGACCATGTGTTTCTTCCTGCAGATAGATAAGATAGACTGGGACACCAGCTACAAGGTTTTCCACATACCAAGGTTACGAACAAGCGTTGAAGCACCGAGCCTGCTAATAGATTGATAAGAATATTGCTCCGATGGATAATTTTTCCATAAAAACTTTTTAATATCCAAACTCATTAGTTCACCCTCCATCATCTATCTCAATGATTGGTCTCAACATTTTTAATAACCACTAATAAGCACAAAGCCAGACCAAAAAAAACCTAGAAAACTCGCTGAGATTGACGATTCTCTCTGTGTTGCATCCATGGCGCTTAATGGTTACAACATTGGCTGGCAAATTGGGGAATACGGCTTTGAGTCGGGGCACCCCGCCCCGGGAAACCCCTCTTGTATTCGTTGGCCTAACTTTCTCGTGTTATGGTCGACAGCGTTTTTTCTCCGGGGTATGGGAAGAGTCACTTGAGGGTTAGTGATGCGACCTTCTGTAAAAGCATCACGCGGGTGAACGCCCTTGAACGCGGGCAAGGCGCGAATACAAATACGAGACACTAAACCCAGTGTGAAACCAATCAACATAGCATAAGGTGTAGGACGGTTGTACCCCGTACCGTATCCCCCTTCCCTGAATTTCTTAGGCCCGAAACCCCTCAAGTGCCTCAAGTAGGTCTTGCAGTGATTAACGGACGCCTTGAAAGTGCCGCCTTCCGAAAAAAAAAAAGGTCAGGGCATTCGAGAACAGTAAGAGCTGATTCGACGGGATGCTTATTCGAGCGTCGTAAGCCCTTCGAGAGGAAGATGAATGTCAATATGCCATTTTCTCGGTGGAGGAAAGGAATTTCTGATTCGACTTTTGTTTAAATAAAATGTTTCATTGATTCCATGTCTAACAAAAAAAATCCTTTCATTTCTGATCTTCCTATTCACTTCCAATAGACCCCTTATCTCCTAATTCCTTCCATTATGTCAATAAATTTTCTATAATAATTCACAAATTTGAATCAGAATATATCCATGAGACCGATATGGAGATAATGCACCATGCCTGTCCCTGAGTGTCTCTATGAAAAGATCTCAATGCAGAGCATCTTATACATATGGCAATCCCACAAAACAGCTTCAAGCTTCCACCGGTTTCGTACTAGCATTACAACCTACCAGACGGCACCTCCCAATATTACTGGAGCATCGCAGATGCACAAGGGTTAAAAGTCTGAGAAGGTTGCAGATGACCCCAATCAAAACTTAGTAGAACATTTTTCAATAACACTATCTGAAAAATGATAACGTCCAGACCAAGCTTTTTTGGCCAAAGAATGTCTAGGTTAATAAATATCATATTAAGAATCACCAGACAAGAGGATCATTTTATAAAAACTAAAGTGACGAAGGATTAATAAATATATATTATTCTACAAGTATTTCTGTTTTCCTAACTGAAATAGCCCTGTTGAAATCAACAATTGCCCCATTCTTTCTTCTGCTGCTCTGTTTCGCTACTGTTTTCGTTGCTCTGTGACATGCTCAAAGGCTCCATACCTGCTAACAATCCTGACAAAGATGTAGATTGTATCACTGCATTAACACATTGATTAGCAGTACAGATCCCACCACTTTCTTAAATAAAGTGGAAAGCTGAACCAACTTCTCAAGACCTCTAGCATGCTGCCACCAAATGGAGTCCTTAACCAGTGCAGTCAGAATCACCGGATCAGTAAGAAACAAGCAATAGAGTAAAAAATCAATTGCTATAGAGCAGAACACATCTGGTGAACTTATGTCCAAGGCAAAATAGCTTACGTGGCAGCAGGCAGTCTCCTGAACAACTCAAAGCATTCATCACAAACATTTTGCTTTGATCATTGATGTTGAATAAAGTCCTGCAGTACCTCAAAAGATAACCAAAGATTTTGGTTAGATATTGAAGAATAATCCATTGCTAACCCTTGGGTAGACCTATCCAATTTTAACATCATATGGATACCTCAATGGGGCCTAGATATCAAGCCAACATAGTCGAAAATGATTAAAAATGGGCTTCAGACCCATCACTTCCTTCTCACTGGGACCCACTTTCACGCTGCCGTTTAAACGACCTGATCCTTGATGCAGCACCACCAGAACCTCCTCCATCTAAGGGAGGCCCTTGTTGTTGGAGCCTGTCAACTGAGGCATGTGGCAGCGAGCGTGTTGAGATGGCACTACCATGCATTGATACCCTGTTCTTGTGGAAATGAGATTTTTTTCTGCCTTTATCCGAGATCAAAGAAATAAGGAATTTGCCAGGTGAAATATATCCAGTTGCTCTTCTTCCCTGCTTCGTGTCAGTGGCATCTGCCTTCAATTTTTGGGGATCCATCGATTCGACAGGCACCATACTCGGCAATCCATCATATGAAAGAATACAAGCAATGGTATACATGGATGCTCCAAGTGCAGGAGGTAGAACTTCCTGTGGATATTTAACCTGCAAAGGTATATACTTTCGGTAAGGATTCAACCGAACAGAGAAAATAAGAGCAGTGTAACTTTAAAGACCTACACATACATAGAAAAGCCAAGAATATCGTACAGATATGCATGTAAATTGAATTCATCAAAGCATACAAGTCATCATTATTACAACAGAAAAGCCACACTCATTTAGAACTTGGTGCCGTATGGCCTCATTGCCATGACCAGCTTCATACCAAGTGACAGATATTAGAATGAGGTACAAAGCAAGCTGAATCATCCAAAAAGTAAAATAAAACTGAAAACTGGAATGTCCTCCAGGGAGTGGGGGTGTGACCATTAAGGCACAACCAGTTCACCCTGTTATACAACTGGTTTAAATGTTCACACTTTTCCAGATAAAGTTGCCATAACCATTCTCGTAGTACTTTACAGCCAGTTGGCAAATGTAACAGGACCAACAAATAAGTTCAAACCTTTTTTCAAATTAAACAAAACATTTAAAATACTTTAAAATGTGACAGGAAAATAGCAGGATTTCTCTAACATTCACTTTAGCCTGTCAAAAATCAGAAACTTCAAAAGATGTTAGCAGTGATCAAAGAGGACAAACTAGTAGATATTCGCATCACCAAGAAACTGTGAAGTTATGTGCAGACGAGTAAATCTTACTTTGAATAAGATAGCAGCAGATAGCCGTTCTCGTAAACAGTAAATCTGAGCAACGTCAAGTGCTGTTGATTCAAATCTTAGCCATCGGTCAACGACAACTGATACAGTGTTATCAGGAGAAGACATAATCTCCTCTCCCCTCTTTTCAGAAGAGGTGTTCATCTCCATCTCATCTTCCTCACCACTGGAAGCTTCTTCATCTTCATCACTTTCGTCATCGTCATTTGCAGGAGCAACAACCATCTCCATTGCAAGTAACAACAATGGATATGGCCCAGCCAGAGAACAATTTTTTATGTACAGCCCCCCATCTCCACGGGTAACCTCATCATAAATTATAAGCGGGCTACCAGTAGATTTGTTAAAAGATAAATTAAAGTTCAAGGAATGTGGATGCAAACGAACTTTGGCACCGCTAGCTGTCTCCACAATAGCTCTTTTACCACTATTTCTGCGACAAGGGAGCAATCTTCCCACCATGGGATAAGTACCAGCCATGAGGACCGCCCGCAGGATGCCTGGATCTTGGGCATTTAAACTACAGTTAGATATATCCAAAGGAATAAAACCATTTTTTGCCAATTCGCTCTGAAGCTGCTTCCGCATGTTAGACAACATGTTCATGGTGTTTGAAGAGACAAAATACTTGGAGCAAAACTGTGATTCTTGACCCCTGTCTTTTGCATGCTTCCAACAATCAAATGCTGCAACGATTGCAAGCTGATCACTATAGCCACCATACAAGGAAGCCAGTTCAACTTTGGCTGCTGCAGCTCTCTTCCTCTCATCAGGAGCCATTGGCAGAATAAACGGTTCTCTATAATCTAATGCACATGCTAGTGTTAATGCAGGATCTAGGCAATTCATCAAGATAGCAAATAATAGCATCTTGCTGGTTGATGGATGAACAGGAAGGGAACCAAGCTTTTCCCCAAGATCCGTAAGCTTTTCATCATCTGTTAAGGCACCAATGTCTTGAAGAACAATGATTGCATTATGGATAGTTTCTGGAACTGGAGGGTCCAAAGTTCTCTGCAAAAAGTCTACTATTCCACAATCTGGATCAAGCAACTTGACCTGCCAGGAGAAAAGGTTTAGGTAAATCAATTAATGTTAGTCTAAATCATAAATGGATCAGGAAAAATGAAGTAAAAGCTTGCCTGCAAACAGAGTTCCTCAATTGGCATCCGTTTTATTTCAGGAACTTGGTACTCTGGTAGAGATGCTGCACGTGTTCTCGAGTACAGATGGTAACAACTTCCAGGCTGACAACGACCAGCACGTCCCTCACGCTGCCTTGCACTAGCTTTTGAAACCCAAGAAGACTGCAGAGTAGATACATTGTTATAAGGATCGTAACTTTTTTCTTTCATCCGACCACTGTCTATAACATACACAACATCATCAATGGTAACCGCAGTCTCTGCAATGTTTGTTGAGAGAATGATTTTACGGGCACCAGCAGGTGGACATTTGAAAACTTTCTTCTGCTCTGCAGATGGAATCATAGAATGGAGGGAGAGAATCACAAACTTCGATGGATCTCGAAAAAATGGAGATGCAAGCAATCTCTCTCTGGTTTGATTTATGTCATCCCATCCTGGAAGAAACACTAGGATAGCTCCCTCCTTGGAATCAGTACATATTTTTCTTAATAACCTCTCTATCAGTAGAGTGTCAATGTGCTCCGGGTTAATGCTTGCTAGGTATTTGCTAAGTAGCTCCTCCTCCTCTGCTGACTTTGATATATCTTTCTCCATGTGTTTTTTAATAATTTCACAGACCTGGAGCTGATTCTCTCGTTGAGCCCAATCCAGAGCAGAGCTTCCATCTTGGGCACATAAAGAGCAGTCAGCACCAAATGACAGGAGCATGCATACATCTCCTATTCTACCCTTCCCAGCAAACACCATCAATGATGATACACCAGTCAACGAATGCTGGTAGTTGTAGACTTTTGGTGTTTGCTCAGAAGAAATCAGTTCTAGCAGTGGGTCAAATTCATCATTTGACAAAGCCAGATTGATCGATTCATCTAGGGCATTTTTGTAGTCTTCTGTCAATGAAGTGCCTTCCTCCACACCACTTGTGGCCACAGGATTCAGATGGTTATCATCTGTAGATTTTAAGATAGAAAGGACATCCTCCAAATAGAAAGTTTTGACCTGAAAAAGAGACACTATAGAATTACAAAAGACTAAATATAGCTTATGAGCTTGAATAGATAGTTGAAAGGCACATGAGAAAGATTCTTACAGGATATGTAAAGCCAGGGACCTGAATAATGGGGCATCCATTGAAGTACTGCGAAAATCGCTCAGCATCAATGGTAGCACTCATAAGTATCTGTGGATAGATCATTTACAATATTAGACTACATTAAAGCAGTTTAATTTACCAGAATAATTATAATTAAATTATAAAATGAGCTTATCTAGTAAGAAAACTAATATATAAAAAGAATTGTGCTCACCATTCGTAGATGAGGAAATGAAGGCAGGAGGTCTCTGCAAATAAGCACGTATGGTATTAAAAGAAGTTAGGGAACCAAAATTGTTGTTAACCAGAAACTTAAAAATCATGCCATTTCTTGTGTCCCTATGCTCAAGTTGATAAACCAAAACCAACATGTTTGCCTGAAACTGATCCACTAAAATTTCGGCTGAAATCAGTTTATGAGGCCAAATTCTTCACATATATGACCCATCCATGTCATTCTTTCTCATTACTACATTTCTCATTGTTTGTTGAGGAAAAGCATTTTCTCTATGTTAAACTTAGATTTGGCAAGTCCCGATAAGATTGAGAACCATTGCAGTATCAAGTTTCAAAGGATTTTAGAGGACAATAAACTTCATGACATAGGTTTGGTGATTCTTGGACACAATATTGTATTGCCCAGACTTTCATATGTCAGATTGTCATCAAAAATCAAAATGATATATTATTTTCTCTATGTTAATCTTTTAGTTTTCTCTATCCTTTAGACATAGTAATTTTTGACTGCCTTGGGAAGATACTACTAAATTATACATCTAAAGGTCTGAAACAATGTATTGAAATGATATCTTATTTATTTTCTTGACTTTTTTAATTGTTGCTAACCATTTCTGTAGTATCAATTGATTTTATTTTTTTATAATTTTCAACCAAAACTTCCAAAACTGAATCTGAAACCACCAAAACCATTAACCATAACTCATTTAGCCTATAGTCAAAACCAAAAGCTAAACCAGTTTTTCAACCTTAGGGGTAAAGAAGCACCTAGCAGATCAAATGATGGATACAGAGTATAGCATCATGATGCTTAAAATGATAATGCAGCAGCAGTCACAGCGACATTAATGTCAAATGGGCCATCCATGGTGTTTGAACACCCAAAAGTTCACCAAATCACCCTTCCCAATCTGGATTCAGTAGTGAAGATCAATGGCACAAGGCTTTGTCAATGAATTCAATGATCAGGAAAAAGGTGGATTAAATATGTTTTTATCTTAATAATAAAAGAAAAACATTGCCCAAATATTTTGTATATGAACCCATAAGGGTGCAATGATGATTCAGCCATTCTGAGAGTATTTTAATTTGTCATACAGAATTTGATATAAGATCACCGAATCCTTGAGTACAGAATTCTTACTTGATGAATGCACTCCCCTAGCCAAAGACCTGGTGATTATCACACTCCTTATTCTTTAAACACAAATATACAAACCAGGGAGGGAGGACATTCATCTTAAAAAAAAAAAAATATATATATATATATATATATATATATATATATATATATATATATATATATACACACACACATACATACATACATACATATATAGTATTTGTCAAATCCTATTAATTTATGTCATGATGTCCCTTTTCTTTTCCTATAAAGGACCCACTAAACCTCAGAACTTTTAAGCTTCTACATCATAATGATAACTTATGCCACATCTATATATCCATAATATAAAATGCAGAACAAAATCCAACAGTGATGTTTGTGTCCATGGTGAAGTAACCTGACACCAGATAAAGTGGTCCCTTTTCAAGTACCTGAGAATTGTCAGCATAAAATCAGAAAACCTGTCCCTTTCATGAATTTCATCCTGAAAAAGAAGAAGAAGAAGAAAAAGATCTTTCATGGTCATAGAATACTGAATCACAAGATAACAAAACATAGTGCAATCAAGGCATAATATTTTGCAAGCTAATACAATGGTTCTGGAATAATGTGACAATTTCCAAGTCACCAAACAAAATCAGATCCACTACTGTTAAAACGAGCATTACCAATTCACAAATGCAAAATCACATATTGATGTTGTCTGTATCTGCAGGTATTTGGACAACCATCCCCACTTAGGGGGAGTTAGGGTCTGGAATCGGAATGGGAATGGATGACTCCCATCCCAACCGTTTGATTGGGAGGAGTCCCATTTCGATTCTGTGGCAAAATGGGAATGGTCCAATCTACCTAAAACTCAATCCCTACTCTCCCCTAAGGATTCAAATCTCCATTCTGATTTCGATTTCGGTCATGAACCAAACGCTTCGGAGGATTTGGCCATTCTGATTCCAATTCCTATCCATTCTGATTCCGATTGCGAACCAAACACCCCCTAAATGGAATTAGGCATCAATAATGCACTCCCATTTTTGGAAAAATAGAACTTACAACTTGTGCTTATGTCTTGCTAAACGATGTGTATCTGTTTAAAAAGTTAACTATCTGACCTTATCATTGTCAAGTGAGACTTCCAAAGATATCATCTCAATATATATTGGCAAGTTCGCTTGAGGAGAATCTTTTCTATGATCATACCCAAATCATGTCATGCATGAATAGGCTCCGTAACATCCCATATAATAGAATAAATGCTGTGGCATGATCCAATGTTCTATCTATTCCACTTAATTTTATTTATAGTGTAGAAATACATTCATTTCCTCTACATCAATATATATATATATATATATATAAAGGCTTCGAGCCATTACACAAACATTCCAAGAACTTCTACCAACAAGTCAAACAGCACATAGTGAGATGCATAAGTATAGGTAAATTAAAATGCGTATAGAAAAGGATATATCACATGACTCATGTAAATATACTCGGTAAGGTGCTCTCTCTCTCTCTCTCTCTCTCTCTCTCTCTCTCTCTCTCTCTCTCGCACGCACATGCACACACATATGAGATCAGCTAGTTTTAAGTCCCAAGTGACCAGATATTATAGAGCTTTTCCATTTCCTTCTAATAAGGGTGGCAATTGGGCAGGTCGGGTCCAATATATATCAAGCTTAAACCGACCCATTCATTAAACAGATCAAAAATACAAAACCCAACCTGACCTAGATTACCCATTTAATAAATGGATTAAAGTATGTTAAACAAGTTCGAACAGGTTAAGCAGGACTTGAATGGATCAAATGCATTTTAAATGGATCAGATCATTAAATGGGTTGGATCATGACTTGACCCAACTAATAAATAGGTCAAAATGGGTTTAAACAGATATGGACTCTAAACCTAAACCTGACCTATTCAATAATTGGGTTAGGTCAAGTCACCTTTATGACTCGAACCCATTTATGCCAAACATGAATCTATTTAAAGTGGGTAAGTTGCAGGTCTAGTCATATATTGCCACCCCTACCTATAGGGCTGAAATTGGGCTCAGGCCGACCCGAGGCCTATCAAATTGGCCCGACTTCAGATCGAGCTTCGGCTAGGCCCGAAACAATTCAGACCAAGCTTGGGCCCAATTATAGGGCTCGTTTGTCTTTCAAGCCAGGCTCGGATATACCTTTAGCCCGACCCGAGCCTGAATTCAAACCCGATCAATAGCCTGAATATCTGACCCGAGCCCGATCCCTAATCAAGTGGGTTTAGCCGTTTAAGATGAGTCATGAGTTAGCCTGATCCCTAGCTAGTAAGCTAATTGTGATGATAAAATATTAGAATATTTATAATATTTTAGACTATTGTTTGCTTTCCTTATTCATGTATTATCCTTTCATTTTTGTAGGTTCGGACCAACCCAATATTTGGTCCAAATAAGTAATTCAGGCAAGTCCAACTAAGTTCGGCCCAAGCTCAGGCCTGAATTTCTTAAAAAATTTCTGGCCTAAACCTGGCCCCAAGCCCAAAAAAATATTTCCAACTAAGCTTGACTAGGGATGTGGCTGACCCAGCCCGACCCATTTCCAGCCCTACCTACCTATTGCAATGATGCCTATTAAGGAAAGGGAATAGGGTGTGGCAATTATATAAATGATATCACAACTTGTTCCAAATGGGCCTCACCCTTTTATTGTGAAGCTTTAAATAGAAATCTAATTCTCTATTTTATTGTTGTAAAAGGATGAAGTGACAAAATTTTATGTAGAAGATTATTGCATGAACTCAACACGAAGACTTTGTGAAGCAGAAGGCCCTCTTGGAAACCAATTATTTCTATTTGAGCATCTATAAAAGAAATAGATTCCCCCATCAAGTTCCCGTAGATCTGATAAATCTAAATTACTGAAGCCTTAATCCCAACCCATATAACAACAAATATTCAAATAGCTTCATAGGAACAGATTTCACAATTTCACATGAAATAGATATAAAACTTACCACAATAATGTGGGTTATTCCCATGACACCATCCTCGAGTTTCCTGTTTCCCATTTCTTCCCTGGATGAATTTGCACCTCCGCTGACCAATAATCTCAAAAGAATTCCATTAGTGCAGAACATTATGGATGAGTTCTTTCCACCTTTAGACTCCAGGCGTATCTGAAAGTTTTGAAACAGATATTGAATAACCGAGCATATGTCAATTGCAGATTCAGCTGTACAAAGCATGGTTATAAAATACACATTTTATATCAGTCTTGAGGAATGAATTTAACTATAATTACATGCTAGGAACCTTTTTTTAAGAAACAGCTAGAGAAAAATCCTCTCAACGGAGACAGAATGCAAAAATACCATTTCTTAGATATTTGACTAACCAACTAGATCTTATCTGTGGAGTCCTCAAGAAGCATATATGAATTAAACAAAAGAAGTTTCAAAATTGTTAGGGCAATGTACCAAGAAGGAATAAAAATAAAGTGCATTTTATGTGTCTCATACCAATGCTTAAAATTTATGGTAGTTGACACTGGAGTTGTTGGTCATTGGCAACTGATATAAAATAACATGTTCTTGATATAGAATAGTTCACGAAGCCTGGTGATCGATGTATGAGATTTTAGCCATTGGCCACTACAGATTAGTATCAACCAGGATGCCCACTTTACTAGGTCCTGGGGACCCAGATCTGTCACAGGATGTGGTTCCTCCAGGCACAATCTGGGGTGACTGGGACAAACCACGGAGAACAAGTTCCTGAAACCCAGGTCACAAATAATAGGTTCCTAGTTTTGACAGCAGCTTATACTTAATCGAGGAGTACCCAGTGTGTTGATTTGAAAAGATGAGCTACAGTTCTCTAGATTTTTCCATAGGACGCAAGGGAACTTATAGAATCAAGAGGCATATGGTTATAAGTTGCTAAAGCAGGACCATGCAATTATAATTCACAGCCGTGCACTCAACTACAACTACATTTTTTGTTCTTTTGATGATAATCTACATTATTATGGGCACAAGAGGATTGTAGATTAGTTATTAGTGCATTGAGACTTAATTACGTAGTTCATACATTATAAATAAGAAATTTATCCACTACACGGGAGACAGCTGTTCATGGCATCCTGCTGTGTCACTGATCCCTCCATTCCTCTCTTGCTTTCTCCTTCCTCTCATTTTTCCCCTATTATCTACTCTTCTTTGTTCCATCTACCTGAGGCTTGGACAGTTGAACCCCCGTTGAACATTAAAAATTACAGGCAGGGATCTTTGAGTCCCTACACTTCCTAATTGAGGTGACCTTAGTGCATAATGCGACAATGAGGATCATTTGCCATATAACATACTTGATTACACAATTTCAGTCAAGCTAAATTGCTATATAATCATTATATTCAATTTTTAGCACAATCCACTTAAATGTGATAAATGCATGGCATAACTTGGCAATGGTATGTTCAATTCTAGCTCATCTTACATAATGAAAGTTACTTACTATCTTTATCTTTAAAAATAAATAAAACTTTCTTCTCCTGGACAAATTCCAAAACTCTTGCAAATTAGTATCACAAATATTAGAATTAAATAAATGACAAACTGGAGCATTAGTTCCACAGATCTCTTTTGATAAGGACATAGATAAGTATACTGGTCATAAAATTAGTAGAGCTCAAAGATATATTAAGTAAATCAATTACCTTATATCCAACATTTTCTCCAATAGTTTCCCCTCTTTCATAAGCAATTCTCTCAGCAACTGCACATTCCATAAGTTCAAGGATAAGCACAAGGTTTGCTAATCAACATCTAAAAGAGAATTATATCGAACACGAGATCATAAGGTGAAAGTACCTGAAATGGCTGATAGGCGCCTGGGTTGTGTACACACAATTTTACATGCCTCACCTTTTGCCCACATATGATCCAAGATATATTGAGGGACCTGAATTTTGTTGGAGATAATTTAGTCAGCCTAGAAAGAAAACAATCTAAGAAAGCAAAGATCCATTAATACCTTTAGGGTGCGTTTGGTTGCTCATGAGTGGGCACCTAAGTCACTTCATTGTGCAAGAACTGATTTCTGGTGTTTGGTTGTCCTAAAGAGGCCCAGCGTGGGGTGGTTACCACTTTTAGAGGATCCCAACTAAAAATGCCCTAGGTGACTTCGACTAGTGGGTAGCTGAAGTGACTCTAGCTGACCCATCCACTTATAGGCAACCAAACATGCCCTTAGTGAATTTTGGCATGTTTTGAAAAAATGGTACTCGTTATTGATATCGAGTTACTACATCCATAGATTAAAAAAAAAAAAAATTTAAGCTACTAAGAACCAATTTATAACAAGCTAAGATATTTTAGATACATCTACATGTAACAGACAACCTTAATAAGCGCATGGAAGGTTCAAAGTTATTTATGTAAAAACTAGATTAAATATAAAAACTTATGAGAAAATCCCCTCAAATGAAAGCTTCACTTAGAGAATAAAATTTATGTAGTGAAATATCAACATGGCATGCACCGAGATATTTAAACAAAAGCATGTATGTCTATCAACATCATCTTCTAGTTTTTCATTCTTCTGTCACTTGTCATTTAAAACTTGGCATTAAAGAAGGTAATCTAAGGAAATCGCAAAGAAAAGAAAAAAGATGAATCTACTTGATGATTGGTATATTTGCAACATCTCACTCGTACATCCTTTTTGTTGTTAGGTTTCAGGTATATCTTTGAAAGGGAAAATTTTCATGTTGTTTCAAAAATTCAAAGCAAAACTTGTTAAGGGAACAGATTGCTTTATGGGGGAAAAACATTGGAATTTCTTCACTAGCGTAACATAGACATTGCTTAAATGTCTACATGATAAATTTTACTAAGTTGTTTTGAGTGGTCATGAGGCTTAAAATCTTATTTCTATTTCCGAATTCTAGGTTGTGAACCCAATCAGCTTAAATGTCACAAACATCACATCTATGACTAGGGTAACAGTGAATCTCCTTCCACTGTTACTGAAATCCTATTAAACCATAGGAAGAGCCTGAGGCTGATGAGATACCACAATTGTTTGAGAACCAATGTCTGCTGTTTGGATACCAGACCCTATACTAGTACGATCCTATTATAGTATCGATACATGGTACGGTATGGTAAAGTTCCGCATATGGAGTGTCAGTACAATGTGGTACCGCATACTGATTCTGTACAATACCATATACTGGTACGGTACCGACCCGGTATCGCAAACCTTGTTGAGAACTACAATTTACTTGGTGATCCCATCACAAGGCAGTGCATGTGAGTCATTCAAGTTAAGGAGTATTTGTTGAAAGATGATGATCCCATCAACCAACAAAACACTTCAATTTTACGTTACCTCCAAAAGTAAATTTATTAAAAATATGCATCACAAGCAATGCCAATAACTATTTAGCACGTAGATAGTTCATTATGAAATGATACAAACAATATTTCCATATAATTTCCAGATTACTGATTAAAATACAGCTGAACTATTAACTAAAACTCAGATTCATGCATGTATTGAAATAGTTTTAATAGGATTAATTCTTCACATTACAAATTAGCAGATAATTAAGACAACCCCTGCAATAGGACATTTCTCCCAAAAGAATATGAACCCGGTTTCAACATCACACACCAAACTAAGCATAAGATTGATCTGATCAAAAAGATGAAAGAATTTTCTTCAACCTATCCAACTTGAATCTCTCAAAATAAAATAGAGAAAAATTAAGAATTTTTGAAAGCAGGGTTTTAATACCTCTACTTCCATCAAGGATGAGTAAAACCATCGTATAGGTACTTTATTTTTACTAGTGAGGCATGTCCCTTTTGAAATCTACTACAGATACTTTTTCTAGTGAAAAGAGGTTAGAATTTTCCCTAGTGGAAGTTATCACAAAAATCCAGATCTTCGCTTCTACATGAACTTTCCCTAGTACCATGTGACATAGTTCCTTCTGGATTGAAAAATATGCATGGTCAAAGTTTTATTATTTTTTTTTAAAAAAAAAACTTTTACATTGACCAACCCATTTTGAGGCCCAAATCTTATCATCAACCATGTCAGATGGGTGCAGTGAATCATTGTACCCAAGGATTGAAGTCCCAACAGAGCAGGGGTTGTTCCGACTGTCCCATCCCATTCCAGTGAGATTACGGTGTGTGGGATGTGTAGGATTCCAAAACACACTTCCATCCCCCCATCTCGGCCAGCCTGCCTTCATCCCAGTTGGGTCACGCATTGATATAGCCATCCAAGTCGAGGCATGCCCTCAACCCTTTCTGCTGATGACATTTTGGCTCATCGTTGGAAGGGAGAAAGAAGGGAAAATCGGTTTGGTCTTACCTTTTTACCCATGATGCACAACCAGTCAATGTCATCATCAAAAGGGTGGGAGGGGCTTGGTTCATAGGGCTCCTTTCTCTTCTTCTTCCTCCATTTTTCCTCCAATAGGATGCGACTCAAGCCCATCATGGGAAAGCCAGAAAATCACATGCCTCTTATTCCCTTCATGATGATGCAAGATCAGAGTATCTTTCATGCGAAAGAACTCTCCTTTATCATTTGATCACCAACCACACAAATCTCAAAGTGCTTAAAACTCCATTCATCCATCTACATAGATCTCAAAACAAACAATCGATGATTCAATGGTGGAAAGATGTCCCCTCCTCCCTCCCCACCTCAATGGTAGAAAGATGGTTCGATCACCAACCAGGAAGCTCAACCAGGATGGTCGCTGGGATAGGGCGGGATGCGAGGCGTCCCATTCGATGGGAAACTAGGACACCCCCATCCTATTGCCCGAATTCAAGAAAAGAACACCTTAATAGGATGTTGTACATGTAAGTTATGGCCTCCAGAAGTTTCAATACATAATTTAGCCTCAAATGTAGTGGATCTTGCTCTTGAACCCTGTCCAAACCTACCCGAAGTAGTCCACAACAAGTCTCATGATCCTCCTGGATCAAAGATGACAGTGATCATCCTGTTGGTTAACATAAGATATGAACCATTCCTTGAGACAGAAATATCTAATTTTCTGCCATCATCATCAGCCATCTGAATGTCATTATCTTCCATGGATATATATATATATATATATATATACATGCATGCATGTATATGCATATATGTATGTATGTGTGTGTGTGTGTGTGTGTCTACATGTATGCATGTATATGCATATATGTATGCATGTGTGCATGTGTGTGTCTACATGTATGCACGTATATGCATATGCCCACGTGCACGCGCAGTGCGTGCATGCATGTGTCTATATATATACATACATACATACATACAAGACTAACAATCTAGCATAGTGGAGAAATAACTAGAAACTCAAACAACAAATTTCTTATTTCCTTAATAGAAGCAATACTTTTTTGGGAAAAAAATGTAAAAAAGAAGCAAAACTGAAAAAACTACAAAACTCAGAAATGCAGGTTGGACCAGAACAATATAACTCACATAACATTGAGATGCAGATATATGCATGAAAACAAGGCATTGAAGTAACTTGAAACAAATTTTGTGTGCGCACGGTGCATGCGTGCATGTGTCTATACATACATACCTACATACATACAAGACTAACGATCTAGCATGGAGGAGAATTAACTAGAAACTCAAACAATGAATTTCTTATTTCCTTGATAGAAGCAATACTTTTTGGGGAAAAAAAAAATGTAAAGAAGAAGCAATACCGAAAAAACTACAAAACTCAGAAATGCAGGTTGGACCAGAACAATATAACTCACATAACATTGAGATGCAGATATATGCATGAAAACAAGGTATTGAAGTAACTAGAAACAATTTTGGCTGTAGTTTCCTATGCAAGATATGACAAATGTGCCAGAAAGAAGACAAAGTAAATAAGCAGAAACCTGAGTAGTTTTACCGCAACCAGTCTCACCAGAAATCAGCACCACCTGGAATTTGAAAAACAGAAAAATAAAGACTTGTCATCAGCTATATACAAAGTTCAAATAATCAATCCTCCTACATATTCTAAAACTTATATAAAAAGAAAAAAGTATAACCTCAGGCAATACGACGCTAAAAAACTGCTCAAAGAAGTTGCCAGTTAAATAAAACTGTGAAACAACAACATCATGAATTTGTTGAAGTGTGATCAATCAATTTTGTCCTCACCTACAGAATTATTCACCATTTGATACTTCAATTGTGATGATGCTCTAAATTAATGGCTTATCTATCTCTGTTGCCACATAAGCTTGTGAAAGCTTGCGTAAATGCATATGCTATGTTATATATGTGCACTTTCTTGAGTAAAGTATTAACTGTTAAGTACATATTCATTAGTTATTGATGGACCACATGTACAATTTAGTAAATTTATTTAACACAACTCTATGTAATCTAGCTGCAGGGATGAGCATCTTTTAAATTCTTTTTGGTAACACAAAACACAAATAATAATTCAAGGAGCACTACTGTTTCATGATTTATTCATACAAAAGAATTACATCATGTACAAACTGTTTGCTAAAATTTACTCAGGGTTTTCCCAACTTTTTGTGACTACATCACCTAGTAAGAAAAGAATATGAAGACCAATTAATACTACCAATCAAAAACTAGGTTAGATTGGTGTCATAATCAATTTGAGAGGTTTGCATATTCAAAGTCGAACTTCATAAAAAGAGAAGATAGATTGCAACAGGAATAGAGGGACCTGGTTAGTTTCCAATGTTGATGTGATGACATCCTTGAATGATGCAATTGGAAGTTTAGCTCTGTCTTCCATGATCTGCATATATATCCATTCATAGTTGGTCAAATCAAAACCTTGAACAGCTGTGTACAATAATCACATGAGATAAGAAGCAGAAGGTGAACTTGGAATTTCCAATTAAGTTTGGCAAAAGGGGATAACCTTTTTCAGCTGTGCGGACTCATTTATTTTAGATGCAAGCTGATCCATCTTCTTTGCAATTTCAGACTTGCGCATTGATGGCCTGGAAAAGCTACTATCTTGCTTCCATTGTCGTTTACCTGCCTTTTTGCTAGAATTCCTGAGTGCTTCTTCACTCAGTTCTCCATCATCAGGAGGAAAACGCGTAAATAGGTCCCGTAAAACATTGTTTGTTTCTTCTGAAAATTTCAAGCAAGTAACAGTTTCTTCTTCATTCTTAATAGCTCCCTGTTTCTTCCTCTTTTTGTATACAGAAAGGCATCTACGCTCCCCATACCTATCAAAATTTATGTTGATAAGTCAATTTAAAGTTTGATTAGCAATCTTCCACAATAAAAGTTGAATTATAGAATCCAAAAGATAAGGCATGCAAATCTAGCATCCTCCCATCTGTAAAACCAGAATGCCAATTTGCATATGGGGAAAACATGTGGATTAGTTCCAAATAGATGCACAATCTCTGCTTTCAAAATTAATATTGTAAAAAATATACAGAATTTGTGTTTATAGAAGCAGGTTATTTCCCAGAAAGGTTTCAAGCACCAAGCAAAGGTCCATCAAAAAGTAACATCAACAATAATGTGCATTCAAGGTGGCAGAAGCAGGTGGAGTAGCTGTTAAAAAGGAGACTTTGATTAAAGTGAGCCTATATCAAAGATTGGCCTCAACTCTCAAGCGTCATTCTAGTTTCATGTGTGAAGGGACTTTAGAAGATGCACTGTTATATTTAGTCATAAATCACATAGTTATCAAATCACCTATATTGTCATAGGCAGTGACCCTTGTAAAAGAATAGTGGAAACACACAATTAGGTGCGAACTTGCAGTTTTATACATGCATATACAAATAGATACATGAATGCAAGTATATACATATTGATGGAGGACGTTGGCAGCCCACTGAAAACCCATAGAAGGCATCCTGAGGCTGGTTCTAATGGTCAAGCCTTGATTTAGAATGTGTTGGATAATGTGGAGCCCTCTTAAGACCTTCCTTAGGGTCAAATTAGTCATTATAGAATCTTAATTTTATATTTCTCAGCAGCATTATAATGCTAGTTCATTTTTATTAATGTTTTCTTAAATTTTTAGAGTCAGGGGGATTTTTCTAATTTTCCAGATTTTCTGGACATGCGCAATATGGTTCATGGCTTGGATATTAGGTCTGTTATATTTTGGGGCTTTATTTATGGTCTTTAGTTGGATTTTATTAATCAAAGTTACAGATTTGCTATTTGGACTCCAAGTCCTAGTAGGAGTATGAGTATTAGAACTCTATAAATGGGGATGTAATATCTCATTATTAAAAAGGCTATCAAAATTTTAGAGAATTTTTCCAAGCAGATATACTTTCTTTTAAAGTTGTGAGATGCACTTCTAACCCTAGGTGTGATGCTTGCAGAACAGGCATGCTGCTTAAGAAATTCTCTCTTTTTCTTCCTTTCTTTAATTACAGCACCCTAAAATCTTAAAATCAATCTGATTCCATCCTCACTAAACCCTTGCAACCAAAAGCAACAAAATCCATAGCCACCCATCCATCAATCAGCCTTCAAATTCACAAAACAAACAATTTTTTAATCCTCTTTTTCTTCTTCCAGCTCACATAAAACCCTCATAACTTCATCTTTTTGACTCTATTTTACACCCAAGTTGCTCCCCATCCATATACCAAAATAAGTCCTAGCTTCTTACACAATTTCCCTACTCTTTTAGTCCAAAACAACCCACCAAGCATCCTTAATTTTCCCTAATCAAGGCACGCCTACATCACACATACATACACATGCACATAAAAAATAGAAGTTCCGTACCATTCAACAATGATATAGACTACAACAAATTACTAGAAACAAAAATTAATGTATTTTGGTTGTCGCTACCCTATACATCAGCTGAGTATTAAAACACGTGGTATCTATAGCACCGGTGTGTTAAAATGTGATGTGGCAAATAAATTTATGTTAAAATTGTAATCTATATTTCACATGCAGATAATAAAGAAATAGCTTTTATTCGAGGAGGAAAAGGGGAAACAGGAGAATTTTATAAATAGCTCTGATAACAATATCTCATTAACCAATAATTTATGGATTAATTGACACACTTTTGAATTATATACTTCAATTGCTTCTCTTTCCAAAACATTATTTAGAGAGAATCAAAAGGGAGGCAAGTTGCTTTATCCTCATAAAAACAAAAGTTAGTGTTACCAGGCTGCTGTTAAATAGTCAGCCACAAAGCTGCAGCCTGAGCATTAGATGGCCTTTAAGCACCAAGGTGGGACCAAATTCCTGCTCAAGAACCATGAAAGTGGCAAGTGCTTAGGCTGCTGCCTTTGACAATATCAATAAATCATAGGCAAAAACATGGTGGCGCCAAAGTTCCAAACAGTTGAAATCATTGAACAACTATCTAAGATGCACTAGAGTCAGAAAGAAAAGAGGGAAAAATGAAAGGTTGAATATTGAAAACTTCATCCACAAATCTAGCAATATATTACAAGACAGAACCAAAACCATGAGACCGTCTGTCAACGAGTATGCGTTTTCTTACAACTTTATGGTGGATTTCATTTAAAGCATGTTTGAGGTTCAAAGTGCTCGATTATCTTATCTATTCTTCTGAGATTAGTATGATCCCCTAACCTTTAGTTGATTTATATGTTACAAAGTATAGTAAATTAGCATCATGGATTTCTTTGCTTACACAATTAAGTTGTGGAATGAAATAGGCAACTAGTCTGAGGGCACAGAATAAAGTAAAATGAAATGGACTCCTTCCTGAATTAAGACCACAAATTTTAATATACAGGTGTTTAAGTTAAAAATTTTCCAAAATTGAAGCAGTGCAAATTATGCAGGGATTCCCAACACATATGCATAAAGGTTCAAAGTTAGCAGGAAAATCAAACTTCAAGGAAAATAAAGATAAGAAATGTGCTTCATCACTAAATCCAAAGTGTGACCATGAAATGAAAGATTCTGGTGCAAGTCAGGTAATGCATTGTCGAAATAAACAAAACATGTTATTGCTCAAAGGTGATGTTGTGTATGACATCTTCCATACAGAAGTGATTGATAAAAGCACTCTAATACTCACCCAGAACTTTTTGATATCATACCCATTTTTCTGCACATTTCATGAATTGCAGCTCGATCATGTTTCGACAAACCAGGTTCAAATGTGTAAACTGCAAGGCAACGTTTGCATCATACAAACAAGTTGGTAATCTAAAATATGGACTTGCGAAGTAGAATTGTATAATAAGCTATCTAGAAGACTAAAATCTCTATATACAATGGCAATCCTGATAAACTCATGCATTATGATGCATATGCATATAAAATTATTCACTAACTAATGGTCTAAGCAAAACTAGTAGCATAGGCATTATAAAGAGGTCAAACTAAGTACAGTCATCCTAAATGTGATAGAACAATAGATCTTTTTTGAATTTGTGAAGAAAAAAAAAAGAGGATTTAGAAAATTGATCCACACATGCACCAAAAAAAAAGGGAAAAATTATTAAAAATTTAAAATAGAATATCTCAAAAGAACCTCAAACTGAAAAAAACAAAAGGATATGCAGGATTGGTGTGCATCCTACCATGCATCATGATTATGTCCAAAGACAGAATAATCAACTGAATATTTCTATTAGATTAAAACTGGACTATAGCCTAATGGTTGCATCCCTCTACTTGAAAGAAGGTTCTAGCTTTTAATTCTGAATAGTGTTTCCTAAGAGTTAGGCCTAGGTAATTCTGATAGGTTACACTCTCACCATTATTCTCAGTATATATGAACAAATTGATATCAATACCCAATACAAAGGAACAAATACAGTTCCAGCTAGGACTAGAATACTCTCAGGGCCTCATCAACTCTGCTTCAACAAAAATTCTAAGTCACAATCATATCAAAGCATACATAAATAAGCTTGAGAGTCAAATTTAAATGGAGAACCTTGTATCTTAGTCACATGTGGAATCTATATAGCCTTACCATTGAAATAATCAACGTGACATGGAAATGACATGATAGCTAAATTACAGCCATTCCATATGGGCACATGAACAAAATTAAAATTTCTAAAAGCCAGCCTATATGCCATTCTATCTGATCCTCTAATCACAGTCCAACTGGACTCCAAGTTTTAAATCCCTTGAGACATGAATTCTGCAGCTTTCTTGCATTCTTTATTTAGCAGATGGACTGAGATCTCCATTACAGCAAATTCATACTAACAAAGTTAATATTACATGATGCAAGTTAGCACAAAGTTGTTCTTGCACAATCACATTACCGATGTAAAAGGATGCAATACAACATCAAAACCAAACTAAGAAAAAGCAATTAAAAAGAGCCCTCTATATCCAAGACTGATATAGTGTCGAAGCAAAACTAAATTTCAGTTAACAAGTCTCTTAAACTAAATAATAATGTTGTTGCTATGGTTTTCCAAGAACTGTTTATAGTGCTATGACTCATACAACTAGTAAGAAAATCTACCCAAATCTTTCAAAGAGGTAACCCTTGCTGACTTTAAATCAGAAAATACTATAACATGGTAGATTGGCATGGATCCTAGTGACATCTGACTAGCAGGATTTAGCTCCTACTCTGTTAGCAACTCCAGAATTGCACGAAGTGTTCTAAACAAGGTTCTCAGTTCCGGTACTGGTAGCCGTTCCGGTCGGCCAGCGGCATGGTCCGGTACGGTTCCATACCGGATCGGATCAGGGCGAACCGACGAAGGGAGGAAGGGATGTTCCGAGCAAGAGAAAAAGAGAGAAAAAGAGAGGAAGAGAAAGAGAGAGGGGAGTCCATCGGAGAGGCCATCGGAGGGCCTCCGGCTGACCGCCGTGGCCGTCGGGCGGTGTAAATGCAGCCTGCGGCTCCGCAATGTGAAACAAGGACGATCGCCCTTTTTTCACAGACTTTTTTTAAAAAGCCTAATAACAATGAAGCCGGCAATGGGTTTACCGGCTTCACTGTTTCTGATCTTTTTATAAAAAAATTGAAATAGTGAAACCGGTAAATTGATTGCCGACTTTACTATTTTTTAATTTTTAAAAAAAAATCCTAAAAAGTGAAGCCGGCAAACAAGGCACCGACTTCACTATTCTTCATCCCCTTTAAAAAAAGGCCCACACCCATTGCTTCCGCGACTCCGCCCACGCCGCTTCTGCCGTTCGATGGCCACGGGGACCACAAAAAGACCTCCGATGGCCTCTCCTTCGTCCCGTCCTCCCATCTCCAATGGTCTCCCCTCCTCTCTCTTTCTCGCTCGTCACGGCAACCCCATCAGGCGAACCGAGCCATGGCAACTTCCACCACCCTCCGACGGCTGCAAAGGGCCACCGCCGGCTTCCGACAGACTCTCCCTCTCCTCCTCTCTCTCCCTATCTCTGTTTCCCTCTCTTTCTTCTCCGGCATTGGTGTGTGCCATTTTCTCCGCCGGAACCATCCCAATTCCCCGCAGGTCCGATTCGGGTCATCCCGAACCGTCCGATTCGGGATGGTTCTGAAAACCATGGTTCTAACCTTATTTTATCCAAGATTAGTATGAGGACACTTGAGCTGACCTCTAGCTAACAAGTCAGTCAATAGATGCTAATGTCATGATGACACCTCTCCGTAAGGATATCCCCTTCTTTTATTGACAAAGTGGCCATTATGCTTTCATTACAACATTGGAGATAAGTTACAGGCTTCCCCTAACTAACTCTTTGGGTTACAAGGAGGGAAGGAAACTCTGTATAACAAAATAAGTGAGCCCACATTAGTAAGTCAGCCCACAAGTTTCCCACACGCTTCAATTATGGAGACAAGATATTGTAAAGCAACAAGAGCATGGCTGCAACATTAACCAGAATTTGTGTTACATGCCATGGAAGGGTAGTTAGTTCCAACCTATAGATAAGTGAAACAGGCTCCAGGAGCTAACTCCATTCCTTGGACTACAGACTTCACCTCAGCCTCCAACAAATTCTATGCTTCGAATCAGTCAGCACATACCAAAGTATGGCTCCCTGCGTCCCACAGTATGGCTCCCTGCCTCAGCTCATATAATGCTTCCTAGTCCAGACTAGTTGGTGCGATAATTGCAAGATCCATCACATACTGATCAAGCACAGCCCCTTGGAGGAATGCAACTCAACTAAACTTTATAGCTGGACGGATCTCATTCTCATGCCAGATGTAGATCCTCTTGGTGCAGATTAGACATGGAAAGGATTCCTCAGGTCGTTCCTGAACAAAGGAGGTTGCCCAATAAGGAGAAATTCAGATCTGATCTGCATAGTGTTCAAATTTCCTGTCCTACAACACACCAAAAGAAGTCCTTTACATTGGTTGTTGTCTAAGTCTACTGGAGGAAACTGGAAAAGGAAGTAGGTCAACTAGGGAGGTGAAGATAAGATTCAAGACCAATGATTGGTGAACCACCTCGAACCAACACCGACCTAGAACGAGTCAACAAGTCGGGTCGGTTTGGCTATAAATTCGTCCCCCTTGCCTCATTCGATGGTTCTCAAAGCGCTCTCTTGTTCGCATTCGATGCTTCTAGGGTCTCTTTTCTGCTGGACCCCGTTCACTTCACCAATCAACCTCCCCCCTATCTCTCTCTCTCTCTCTCTCTCACTCTACATCCACAGCAACACCCTCTTTCGTTGCTGTCACTTCTTCTTCGCCACCGAAAAGAACTAGGGTTCAAAAAACTTGTGGATTCCTCTCTCCACTCCTCTCTCTCACTCTCGCCTCTCCCGTGGCCATGGCTTTGTGTGGCCACTTCTTTGCCACTGGGATGATATAGGGTTCAGTATAAGGTATTCTTCTCCCCACTCTCTCTTCCCTCGTGCCCATGGTGGCCCTCCCCAAATACTAACCTTCCCCCCCATCTCTCCCCCTCCCTTCCTCCCTACCTCCTCCTCCCTCCCTCTTTCTCTTCCTCCTCTCCTTCCCCTCTTCCCACCTCTCCTTGATTTTGGTATGCCTTAGAACAGCATGGTATGGATGCATACTATACCAAACAAGTCGCTGGTTAGTACGACCTCCAATACCGATTCCACAAACCTCATTCAAAACTATTACCCAAACATGAAGGGGCCCAACGATGGTAACAAATATGGGTAGTAGTCTCGAAAACACAGGTAGCATCTGGAGCAATTCAATCTAAAATAGTTGCACTTATGATAGACATGGAAACATTTCTGTAGGAAAATATCTTGGATAGATAACGAATAACCACAACATATTACAAATCTAAGTAGGTGAATCTTGAATGAACAACGCAAGGCAATGATACACCACTTTAGTTGTGATGTTATGGTTCTTTAACTATGGCCAGCTTGGTCTTCCAAAAAAAGTTGATCGTGGAGTGCATATACATGTGTGTAATTGGCAGACCACCTCTCAAGAAAAATACTTGGAGGGAAGTGTCATTCCACCAACAACTGAGTGGGATGGGTGAATCAACAATGGATAAGTGTTTTAACCAATTCAAACTGCCAAACACAACGTACTATCTCAATAGTCTCCCTGCAATATCTACAAGTGTGTCAATACTAGCACCCAACCCACCTGCATGATAGTTTTTGAACCTACACCTCAGATCCAATGTCCACCAAAGCCAATGCTTTAGACGTTTTCCACACTTTTTAATGTGCCTTCTTCTCTAGACTGGTCAATGGTCAATAATTTTAGAGGGGGAAGGTTCTTAGTACATCAATGACATTCTAAACATCAACATAACCTGTGATTCAACTTCTAAGTGCATAAACCTTCTATTGATTATTACAATATCAATAAGTAAATTATGTGAATAAAAAAATACAAAAATACCCTGAAGTCGATAATTCATTCTCATCACCCAAGCATATATCCACAAAATTTCATCACAGAGGATGGAATGCACTGCTTTACAATTTACAACAACTATCCTCATTTTCCGACCATTAACTAGAAGGAATTCACTTTTCTTACTGCCCCTTGCAATAACACAGTTAAAGCAATAATATGCCAGACGCCCACATGACCAAATGTTCTAATTTCTTAATTCAAACCCCATACAATGCGATTAATAAAACCGGGAAAGAAAAAAAAAACCAAATTAATCATCCAGTACACAGTCAAAGTAAGAAAGATACATTCCATTAAACAAATAAAAAAACAAAAATGAATTTTCGAGCAAGAATCTTTACCAGAAAAATAAACTTAGTACCCGCAAATCTACAAAATCCCCATCGAAACTAAACAAAAAGAAAAACTCTGAAACAAGTATTCGAGTAACTCATAAGGCCCAAACTTGCCGGATTTCCTTGGTGAATTCCAATACCCAATACCAAATCCAGCCAACCAAGTACAAGAAAAACTACATCCAGAATGAAAAATCAAACGTTTTCTTTTAAAAGGATAGAAGGAGAGGACCTTCGGCATCTGAGACTCGAAAACCCTCGAGGATTTTGCCTATTCGAATGAGGGTGGCCTCGGTGACGACTCCCGGCTGTTGCTCCCCTCCCTTCCCCTTCTTCTGCCCCTTCCTCCCCATCTTTCCCACTTTCTCTCTCCCTCTTCTTCCTCTCTTCTACTTCGCCGCTGGGGCGAGTACGAAAAGGAGAGCGGGGAGCTCTGATAGTCTCGCTTGCTAGGTTCTTGGCTGCTTCTTCGAATTCGAGGGTTTTTACGACCCGTCGTCTCGTCTCAGAGAGCGTGGGAGGCTCTCTCTTGGCAATTTATAGTACAAATGAGTCGGTCGGACCGGGTCACGATTCATCCTGACCCGATCCAATTTCTTCACCGGATCTTAACGTTGAATCCAGAGCCAATGCAAATAGAAAATTGGATCGGCCCAGATTGAATCCATAGTCAAAATTTTCGGTCCCATAGACCATTCAGATGAAGTCTGCGTATAATCCGGTTCTAACTCAAAAAATACGATTCTGGATTGAATTCAAATCAAACATAATCAACTACGTCTTAATTATCGCATAACCAACTATCATTAATCACATAATATATATAATTATTACGGACAAGAACTCGACCCATCACATAAGATATTGTCCACTCTGATCCATAGACCTCATGATTTTACCTCTTAAAAGGTGCCTCACATAGAAAGAATTTTTCCTTATAAGCGTGAGTCTCCCTTTGACTTACAACCGATGTGGGCTATTGATGCCCTCCACATTATTAGAACCACATGAGAGCCCCCCAGTCAAAGGAAAATCAGATGTGTATAGTCCGAGAAGCCCCACAGTCAGTCGATGCGAACCTCAACCCCTATCTTACATGTCATTATTGCGGATAAGGGCTCGGTCTATCACGTGAGGTATTGTCCGCTCCGACGTATGGACCTCACAATTTTGTTCTTTTAAAAGATGCCTCGTGTGGGAAGGATTTTTTTTCTTATAACCACGAGTCCCCTTTGACTCACAATCGATGTGGGACTATTAGTATCCTCCACATTATTAAAACCACAATAATAATAAATAATATTATACTCAAAATAAATTAAAATAGAAAATAATTTTAAATCTATCTTTATATTAAAGATATTATCCATACAAGTCTTAAATTATAACTCAGGCTCAAATAGGTTCAAATCATAAAAATATACCAAGTTCAAATCGAATTGGATTGGTCCGAATTCAATAAATCCAGACTCAACTTGAAAAATAGAACGAATTTAATTTTAGACTTCGATTCGGCCACATTAGTTCTTTAACATGGGTTGGATCGGGTTTAAACAAAGCAGTCCGAGTTGGGTCACGGGTCAACCCAATCTATTTTTAGCCTTATAAAGAAGGGACAAAAAAAAATCACAATGAATAGGGATTGCACATTGGACCGGATCAGTCTAGACCAGAAGTATACATTGGTTCCATCCCCTTTGCTTATATGGTAGGCTAGGCTTGACTGAAGATATAATTAAAATTAGCCAAATTCGAACCTGATCAAGCCTGATCTTGAAACCTACTCCCTAAGCTAAAGTCGATTACTTATTGGAACTTTAGGCTTCAATCGAACCTCAAACTTTTTGAAACTTTTTTTAAAATTTAAATATTACAAAATTAATACTAGATCAAATCAAAATATGTCTTTATTGGTAATGGCCTAATTACTTTAAAAATCTCAAACTTTTTGGAGGATTTTATTTTTTTTCTGAATTTTAATTCATTACAATCAGGTTATTGAATTTTTAAAATATTGCAATTTCTCCCTTGACTACTGCTTTCATCTAAAAACCATGTTGAAAATGGTTATGTGCCATCACATGACACTTAGTGGAAGCGGATATAGCATGGAATTAATTGATGTAAAATCCTAAGCTTCTTCTTCTCCTTTTTTCTCCCCTTCTAACTAGGGTTTAAACTCCTTTCCTTTTTCCATCTTTTCTAGCTAAGGTTTACTCTTTCTTTCTCTTTTTCCTCCTCTTCTAGCTAGGATTTCTACTTCTCATTTTTCTCCATTTTCATCCATCACTACCTCCTTCAAAACCTACACCATTTGTACCTCCTCTTCTAGATGTTTAGGAAAGAGATCAGCACATTGGCTTAGTATGGTTGAAGGAGTTTTATAACCTCGATGGTGGTCATGGTGGAGCTTTGGAGTTGATGATGGTAGATATAAAGGTATCGATTGTGGTGTAGAAGGTGGTGAATTTTTTCTTTTTGGTACAAAAGTAGGGGGAGAAGAACCCCAAAAATAGAAAACTAAGAATGTAAAAAGAAACAACCAGCTAAATCCGCCATTACCAGCATTATAATAATGGAGGGAAGCAAAAAAAAGGACGAGAAAGTCCATCTAAAGGCCACCCAGCTAAGCTATCAGCAGGTTCATTTGTCTCCTGATAAGCATGCGATATCTTAAAAGAGTCTAGGGAGGCGGCATAAAGGATAATATCAGCCAGTAGAGGATGAATGGAGGGGAGGGAGTAAAACTGCACATAGCTTCTAAGATGTTCAATGATCCAGTTGACAACAGTAGATGAATCTTTTTCCAACCAAATCCGAGGGAATCCAAGATAATAGGTTGCAATAGTAAGAGGACTCCTGCTATCAAAAGTTCGGCTTCAGAGACAAAGTAGGCAAATATTTTGATAGCTTCCACACACAATACAAATACGATGATGATCTCTGATAATGTAGCCAAGGCCTGCTCTTCTATTGGACCAAGAAGCATCGAAGTTCACCTTGACTCGATCACAAGGAGGGGGTGCCTAAGAGACAACAAGAGGAGAGTGGCGCAGTGGGCTCACTAAGCCACCAGCAACCTAGCACTGTAATTCGTTAGCCAAGGATGAAGTATAGGATGCTTGAAGGTATTCATGAGCATACCTGAGAGTAGAGAGATGAATATGGCTGACATTGGATTCTCTTTGGTTAAAAATAAAGTCATTTCTTGAGTTCTAAATCAACAATACGGTATAACATATAATGGATTTTTGTGGATGAGGAACTTTGGGATTAGCAATGAGATTGACAAGGTCATCCAAAGAATTAATAACATTATTTGAAAGATGAGTTCTCTAAAGAAGCGCCCATATCCCAGCTATATGGGGACAAGAGATCATGCAATGTTGAGTATCCTCAATTGCATTTTGACACAAATCACACAACGGGTGTTGATGATGAAGGAGATGCCTACCTTGCAGAAGAGCCTTACAAGGGAGCCACTACCAACAAACCTTCTACCAGAAGGTGGTGAGGTTTTAAATGAGGTAGTGATAAAGAGAAAAGGATGAAGTGGGAAGCAAAAACCATAACTAGAAGGAAAAAAGAGTAGAAGATTTCACATCAGTTATTTCATGCCATATCAACTTTCACTACATGTCACGTGACAGTATGTGATCATTTTCATCATGGATGTGAGATGGAAGTAGTAGCTAAAAATAATTAAGCCATTGGTAATTGATCAAACTTAATCAAAACAAAAAATTCAGCAAACCACAATACATTATTAGATCGTGTCTCATTAGGTGGACCACTGTATGAGGCATCCTCCCCATCTCAAGAGAGAGGAGCTGAACATGTCAGTTATGCACATGACTAATCAAACATGTGTCAATACTAAACCCCACCCTCATCCCATTACATGCAACATCCACATGACCTCCAAGGCCGTCTGTCTTTCTTTGCAAGAAACCTCTCCTGCATTCGTTCCAAGCACACAAATCTCTTACCTTCTAAATCTCCCTTTCAATTTTGATTCCCTATGGTGCCTAAGAAGCCTACGAAGGAGAAGTTAACTTCTAGTAAGCCAACAATGGAGAAAGAGAAGGTGGTGGCAGGAAAAGTCCCAATTGGGAAGAAGCCTAAGGCTAAGAAGCACCTCCAGACCAAAGATGGTGGCACCAGTGACAAGAAGAAGAATAAGAAAAATCTACAAGATCTACAAGATCTACATCTTTAAGGTGTTGAAGTAGGTCCACTTTGACATCAAGATCTCAAGAAAGGCTATGAGAATCATGAACTCTTTCATCAATGGTATCTTCAAGAAGCTCGCCCAACAGGCTTCCAAGCTTGCTCACTACAGCAAGAAGTCAACTATCACCTACCGAGGGATTTGGACTAAGGTGAGAAGCAAGGACAATTTCAAAGAGAAGGAGATGAGAAGCAAAGCTCTCGTGTTCAATAGTGGCAGACCAAGGTCAAAGGCAAGGACTCGACAACCCTAGCCACCTTATTCTTCTGTTAATCAAGTGAATCAAATTCACACAGGGTTCACTTATGGGCTGGCAAGCTGGATCACTAAAAATTGGTTCACCTATGGCCTATGGATTGGGCTAGGGCATATATTATATATATTAGAGTGGGTAGGGCTTCAAGTCCTAAACTTGAGTTTGGCCTGTTTAGCTAGTGGCTTGTATATGAAGCCTTGCTCAGCCTATCCTATTGAGCTTAAAATTCAAAATCAGACCTGTCCAAAAGACTTCAAACTTAAGCAATGGGCTGAGCCGTGAATACATCTAATGGTGATTCCAACCATATGCGACACATGAGTGATAATAGATGGAAGGTTGGCTGTGCAGTCATGATTAGCACCTTCAATTCTTGCATCATTTGCTAACTAGTCACTTATTTGATTTGCCTCTCTATAATCTATAGCTCAAAACATGGCCGCTATATCCAAGATTATCAAAGTAATCATCTAAGGGATTATATAACTTTGCTTGAAAATATGAACGAGAGCTAAAGAATCACTTTAAATGATTATCTTAGGGAACCAAAACTATTTGCGATAGAAAAGGCTTTCTACATTGCCGAAAGAAAAGTTATGCATAGGAAATATCATAGAACCAAGACTTCAACCTAAGGATGGCAACAAGATGGATATGGCTTGGGTAGGTCAATTTGCATATACATCTTATAATCACCTCGAGATGGGGTAAGATGGGTAAAGTTTGATGGATGGATTCGACAGATCTAGTTTAGAAAACTATTTTTTTTTTGCATACAATTCGAATAAATAAAAAATAAAAATAAATCTCAATACTTCAAATAATATAAAATAAAAAAATTAAAGATATATACTATATAAAACCAAATTTCAACAAGAATAGCAATATAACAAATGAAAATATTATTCTTTAAGAAGCCAAATAGCTCTTAAAAAGGTAATCAACTAAAAAATAAATAACTAAGCATCATAGCATGCAATCTTTCATGTTTAATCTTTCTCATGAGTGGATTGACTACGACAATCGATGAAGAGGGGATTTGTGAATAGATACATATATCCAAATCAAGTTTGTCATTTCCTGCACTGCCCCAAATCCATTGTGGGTTAGGTAAAATCTATCCTATTAGAGTTGAGTTGGGCCAAGCAAGTCTTCAACCGCTATAAGCCATATCTTCAATTACTGCTAACCCAAGCTATAGTAACAGCTCTATTTTGTAAAATAAAAAAGATGCACAACTTAATTTCTATTCTAAAACTCATACAAATGCATAAAATATTTTAGTTTAACTTGAACAAAAAGGTCTACTTTTAATTATAATCTTAACATACTTAAAAGAATGATTCAAATATCGATCAGTACCATCTCAAGATGTAACATATTAAGTAGATTATAATATTTGGTGACCTATCAAATCAAATTATGGATAGAACAACTTGAGTAAGTATAAACTATCTTGAAATGATCCATACAGACCTTGTACCCAGCTTTGAAATATTTTTTATATTTTTTTTCATTTTTTGGTACCGACCAGTATGCTATAATAATATCTATACAAAGCATTAAAGTGGAGACCAAAACTCTCTCGATGTGACATTTGTCAGATATTTAACATGCCACATGGCAGCCCATCAAGTCTTCTCCCTTGGTATTTTTTTTCTTTTTGTTCGGCGCGTTGTGGACAGATGGCGTGCATCCAGCATGTAGCCATCTGGATTGGATGGGTCATGCTCCTAATGGCTGAGCAGGCTAGCTCTGCTCTGGCTCTCCTTTCTCATGCCATTCTCTATTACGAGAGAGGCGCATGCAAAAAAAAAAAAGAATGGGATGGAGCTCTATGTGTGCTGACTCTCCCATCCCATGCCATTATCTATCATAAGAGAGGTGCATGCAAGAAAAAAAAAAGAACGAGGAATGGGGCGGATGAAAAAAATCTCATATAGAAGATTTTTGAGAAAAAATAGAAAATATTGATGGCAAAGCATTGATTGTCTTATCAATTTTTTTCTGTACTTTAGCCTATATATACTGAAGAAAAAATGAGGTGGGGAGTATTCTTTTTAGTGGGTCTGTTTCTGATAGCTACTTCTTTTATTTTTCATTAGACTTATTGAGGAAAGGTCGAAAAGGATGGTAGCAGATAAGAAAAATCAAGCAAAAAGAGCAAGAGAAGGTGATCAGAATTGAAGAGGTTGACAGCAAAGAGAAAATTGGAGAAACGGGGCTAGAGAAGGTGAGTTCCCTCATCAGTTTTTTTTTTCTTCACTATAACATCAGAAGCATCGTTTTGTCTTTTGTCAAGAATGCAAGAGGGCTACTGACCATATTTTGGCATTCTTCTACTCCTTTGTTCACAAATATCATGTGAGAGAGGAAAGGGACAAAAGATTCCTACCATGCTATGGTAGCCTTCCTCAAAGTCCATATGAAAGAAAAAAAATACATCAGTTGCTTTGACTTAAGTTGATAAATACAAATAAAAAAAATTTATCAAAAAAAAAAGAGTACCACGATTGCTGATTAGCTTCAGCAGCCTTCCAGCGATGAGGAAGAAAACATGGATCGGGGTTGGGAAGCATCAAGTGATGGATTGATGAGGAGAAAGAGAGAGGAGAAAATGGGTTATGGATCCTCGATTGGTAGAATTGGGTTGTTGGATTAACGGGTGCAGAAAATGGATTATAGATGATTGGGTTAACAGGTTCAGAAATCTGTGATCGCTCAACATGGATTGGTGGGTTATCGGGTCCAGTAATCAAGTTGTGGGTATTGGGTTAATGGGTCATCGAGCCCGAATTAGTTCTGTTGGGGTTAGGAAACAAACTAGGGTTGAGTGTTAGGTTAGAATCAGATTGGGATAAGGGTTATATTCTGGTCAGATGTGATGGTTAGGTTAGGGTTAGGGGTCTGGTTAGGTTTAGGTTTAGGATTTCGATAGGGGTTAGGGTTAGGCTAGAGTTAGGGCGAGGGTCAGGATTAGGCTGGCTAGGATTAGTTGTCCGGCTAGGGTTTAGGTTAGGGTCAGGGGGCTAGGTATGGTTTTGGTTAAGGTAGGACTAGGATTAGTTACTACTGGGGGTTAGGGTTAGGATTATGATCAGGCATCTGGTTAGGGTTAGGGGGGCCTACGGTTAGGGTTAGAGTTAGGGTAGGCTTGCAGATAGGGTTGGGTTGGAAAAGAAAATAGTAAAAAAAATAAAAATAAACAGTTGAGAAGAGGAAGAGAGGGATAGTGTTTGGATTGGAATGAAGAGGAAGAAAGAATATAGAAAGAAAATAAATAATAAATGAGGGATTATGGTTATGGTAGAGTTGCAGAAAGAGTTGGATCAGACAAGAGACTGAAAAAAAAAGGAAACAAAGCAATAGGGTTAGGATCGAGATGAAGAACAAAAAAAAATTAGATAAGGGATGAAGAACAAAAACAGCACCTTGACTACTCCGCATAGGGTCGGCTTCGGGGGCTTGCATCGCTGTGCCGGCACCGATGGGGAGGAAGGCAACAATGGAGACCCAGAGGTGGATGGCCATGCGATGGATGATGTCTACTACACGGAGGGAGAGGCAGTGGAGGACGTCGGAGACAGCCATGGGGTGGATGCCGGTGGAGATGAGGGAGGGGGAATGGTGGAGGAGGGAGCTGACGAGGACAATGATGGCGGTGGTGTCGGGGGTAGGGAAAGGAAGCGGGGGGGTGATGTGAACATAGGGGGTGGCGGGTCGGCAGTAGGGGCGGGGAAAGGAAATGGGGGGGCAGAGTCCGAAGGTCGAGGGGGTGTAGTCGGTGAACGGGGATGTTGGCCGCGGTGGGAATGGGGCCAAGGGGAAGATGAGAGAGGAGAAGGGGGATGATGGTGGAGGGCAAGAGGCAATCGATCTGGAGGTTTTGAAGTACGCCGACCATCGAAGAGGGGTTGGGGTTGGGTTCATGTCAGGGATATGTTTAAAAAAGTGTAGGATTTCATGTATGTATTTAAAAAATTTTATAGTGAAATAAAGATAGATTAAATATTTTAATCTATAAATACATGCATAAGATCAAATCTTAAAATATCTATAGAAGAATCTATGACATGATATAGTGTGCATAAAAAAAATTAAATTTAAAATCAGCAAGCATGTGAAAAAAATCTGTACAAGCAATAGATCATATCTACAGCTACTAGGGTTCTGAACCCTATACCTGAGCATTGGTAGATAACATTGCAACTGAAACTCATGGATTTGAAGTTCTGCTAATCGCTCGTAGCCGTACAAAATGTCCGACCTCTACGGATTGTCCACACGAAGTCCTCAAACTGATCAACCTTCTGTGGGAGTGCTAGCTCACATAGATGGCTTCTGATAGCAGATCTGATTTGATCTTCTTCTTCGATCAAGTTGGACCCTTTCGATATCGAAAATGGATTAGCGAAGGTTGCTGAATGGTAGAGAAAAATTAGATGAAGACTCTTTTCTCTTTAGTTTTTTTCTCATCCAGAAACTCTAGAACGATTCTAGATCTCTCACCCAGAGAGGAGTTGGTTCTCCTCCAATGCTCACGCCAAAAAGATAAAAGCTCACCTCAAACCTCACGCCCTTAAGAGAGGTTTGACTCCTTTCTTTCTCAGCCCTCTCATGGTGAAAAATCTCAGAATAGTTGGTGCACAAAAGATCATATCTTTTATGGTTGCCGAACATAAGGTGAAGAGGTTGGATAGGGATCAAATTGAATTCGAATTCAAAACCATTTTGAGTTCAAACTCTATCAGATTTTATCCTCACCCAAACCCATCCTAAGAAGGACTGAATAAGAGTTGTGGTGTATGGAAAAATTATTGGGAGCACTCTCCTTTTGTCGCACAAAAGGAGTCTTTCACAAGGTGGCCAGTGGGTGGTTTGAATAGGATAGGGATTAGGATTTTGAATTCAAATTAATACCAACTCTTCCTTATCCATGATGGGCGACAACAAGGGGCTCTTGCTAGAGTTTTTCTCATGCACATACTTATTTTCTACGATGAGAAGTGGCATGGAGAAGAGATGTGGTGCAAGGGAGGAAGTCCAACTAATTTGGACTCTAGGGTTTTGGTTATTTGCTTCTTAATTAGGTTTCATCCATACCCAATTAATTTAGATTCCAATAAAGATGAGTTAGCCTAATCTAATTAGGTACCTAAAATTTTAATCTAATTAAGAATAGATTGAACCCAAGTCCTAATCAAATCGGGGCTAATTCTCTCTTAGCAATTAGGTCATCCCATAACCTAATCGGATTCGATCTAATAGAATCTAATTCAATTAGACTTAATTCAAACTTTAATACTCTATCAAATTAAGCTAATTAGCAATCTAATTATTAACTAATCTTTCTAAATTTTACTAACACTTAATGAATAATGTTATTGCAACTATTACACAGGATTAATCATCCATCGTATTGATGATTTTACCCTCAGACGATTCTCAATCATCAATCTACTAATTGATCGGAGAGAAACTTCTAATGTGTGTAACTCCATAGATTTGAACTTAAGTTAGTAGCATAAAAATAGATTTTTGTATCAATCGAAGTGACCATCTAGTAATGGTACCCGATATCCAGATAAACTGAATGTATGTAAAGTAACACTCAGAACCTACTGACATATCGTTACAGTATAATTCATCTCTTTGACCCTTGATGCTCGAGATGACTTAGAGTTTAAACTGTCAACTCTTAACAGTACATTCATTATGTGTCTCAACCTAATAAATCTTGTGATTCCTCGTAAAGATTATCCTGGCCAAGTCTTACTTAATTGAAACAAAAAATATTCTCTCCAATCTTTTGGAGTGGTCAATCCCATCTTGACTCACACACTGACTTCACAAATATTTAACTGTATCCAAAAATCTTTCGATCTTGATTAAAAATTCAGGTAGTCTAGCACCAAAGCACAGTGAGTAGCTTGTAAGTCACTATGGTGATCTCAGATTAGAAGAACACTTATACCCATATCCCTTTAGAGTAACTCTTGAAAGCAGAGTGCTCTAGAGTTGGTCAGGTTCAGTGAGGTGTACTCCTACTTCTCATCCGCTTGCCATATCAGTATCTCCACACTCCTTGATTAAGAGGACAACTAACCCATATGGCACATAACGACTTACACTTGATACAGCTATCGTCCTAGTAATAGCATATCGTTTGGTTGCGAATTCATTTAAGGACTAAATGATAAATCCTATTTTATCGATTTAAAATAGTCCTAAGGACTTTCATCATAACACAGGAGTTCGATATAGAAGATGAACAAGCTTATGATGAAAAATTATCAAATAATATTTTATTAATGATTAATTCATATATATTTGCATCAATTAGTACAACCGTCAACAGGCTGACGATTGATTTTGGGACACAATTTTCAACAGGTTAAAGCCAAGAGAGGCCGATGGATGTCGGAGGGGTAGAGCTGGGAGGAGGAGCGCTGGTAGGGGAATAGGAGGGGGAGGGGGAGGGAAGGTTTTGGGAGCGACAGCGGTGGTGGATGGGTGAGAGGGGATTAGGGCCCGTGGGAGAGGAATGGGGAGGAGAGATTGTGGGAGGAGGCTGGAGAGAGTGGGCCGTGCTGCTAGGGAGCGGCAGATGGAGGAACGAAGGGGGCTAGGGTTTGGGGATCGGGAGTGGGGGGGGTAGGATCTCGAGTATGGAGATTTTTTTTTTTTGATGGCAAGGTATGGAGAGAGTTAGAACGTTTAGATGGAAGTATTTAAAAAAAGATATTTTTGCAAAACAACCCCTCCACTTATTATTTTTACAGAGTAGTCCATCATTTCACTGTAATTACAAAAAAACTCTAATTATAAAAAATATATTTTAAAAAATTATTAATAAAATTTTATTAAATTTGTGCAATATGCATAAACAAAAAAATGTTACTCATTTTGAAAAAAAGGCTGCATAGCTTCCAAAGTTGTGGTGGCATTTTCAATAAATTTTTTTTTGATGACTACAAAAATATTCCTTAACAGTAAATATATAATAATATAATATATAATATTCATCTAATACTATAATAATATAATAGTATAATATGTCTATATATAAAATATACAAATATAATATTGTATATTATACTATATTATTGTATATAATAATATAATACTATAATAATATAATAATATAATATGTTATTATATATAATAATAGATATTATATTATATTATATTATATTAATATAAGATATTAACATAATATACATGATGTATTATAATATACTATAATATATTATAATAATGGTATAACAATGTATAATAATATTAACATGACATATTAATATATTGTACTATCATAAAATAATATTATATTATAGTATATTATATTAACATAATATACTATATCATAATACTTATATAAAATATTATAACATATTATTATAGTATGATATAATATCCTATATTATTATAATATATAAGTATTATATCTTTTTATGAGTAAATTCTTTTTACGAGTAAATTCTAAGGTATGTATAAAGTATAGTTTACAATTTTATCTAGAATATAGTTATTGGTGTTGGACCGATGGAATATTTTTCAATTTTTTTTATTGCATTACTGATGATCCAAAAAAATATAAAAAAGAATAAGTGATATATAAAAAAATTAATTGTATTAATTGGATGATACTAATTCATCAAAAAAAAAAAGATTTTTGTTTGGTGTTTTAAGATTAATTTTAAGATACTATATATAAATTTGTTATATATGGTCCGAGAAACATTCAAAGATCAGCAAAAATAAGGTTGATAGTTTTGGTTATATAAAGTTATAATATATGCATGTACATATTTGATTTAGAAAATTGATTATTAAGAAAATCAGCTTAAAATTATGGATAATATTTGTTGATTGATTTTAAGATTTAATATTTAGTATTTAAATATCAAATATTTAATATTTAATATTTAAAATTATGAATTATTTTTTCAATCATTTTGGTTCATATTTTGTTATGAAACTCAATTCAGTAATATTCTAACAAAATTTTATGATATTTGTATTTTCAATTTAGACGAAGAAGTTATGATAGATGAAGACTAACATGAATGTAAGTTCATCGGTTAATAAAAAAATTATATATTATCATATATTAAAAATTATATATTGATGAAATATCTAAAATTCTTTGCTTTGACTCAAGGTAAATCCCACTGCGAAGCGCGGGTTACATGCTAGTGTATCATTATAATATTCTGCACCAGCAAACAATACAACACCGTATGATAAAATTTTTAAATATTTACCTAAAAGAATTTATATGTTGATTTATACTTTTTTTTTGTTACATAAAAAAAAAGGGGGGTGGAGACCCAGCATAGCAACCCCCTCTGGGTGAACCATAAGGGCCCCTTTTTATCAGAAAATATCTGATGTGTCAAGATTAGGGTGGCTCACTTGACAAGCCAGATGGCCGTGGCTCCCCACCATAGGAGCAGGAGGGGGAACCCTTTGTCTCCTGAGTGAGTACGTCATCCTAGTGCCAGTCAGGCATCCAGGCGGATTAGTTATCACTCCACGCATATCTGATCAAGGCATTGGGCATTCGGTCCCGCATTTAATCAATGCCCGCACGTTTCGAACCCCGTTTGTGTGCATGGAAGCACATGGCCTGTTTCGCCTGTGCTACCGCTTGAAAGCTATTTGCGCTTCACATAATATAGGTGCACCTCTCCCTCTCCCTCTCTCTCCTGTCCATATTCTATCTATATAGAATGAGCAAGCACTTTCTCAATGAACAAGTTCTATGTTACTGTAATATTGCTATCTAGCTCTATTGAAAGAAGGACATCTATGCCGATATCACTTGAACTTAAACCCATTTTAATTGGACAAAGTTTGATGATGTGTTGTTGTTGTTGTAGAATAGTCTTTGGATGTGAAATTCTTCTTCTCCCATCTTGGTGGGGCAGCATCACCACATAAAACATCGAGATATCTCCTTTTGGAGGTCTCACATGTCCAGTTTTCATTTTCATACTATCAGATTAAACCTACATGGAGCAATGCAAATACGCAATGGAACCAAGCTTGATCATGTTCATTCCTATCAATATTGTTGTATAGCTTTTGAACATCATCAACCAAATTAGACTAAATTGATGCTTGAAAGATATTCGCCATGACATGTAGCACACTTTTCTGCATGGGTTGCAATAGTTGAACCAATGATTGTTGAACCTGCCCAAACCAGGTGGTTCAGCTCATGCTGAATCGATGCCAAGTCAAAATTGTTCATGCTTTCGATTAGATTTTTTTCTTTTTTAATAATGTCCAATTCAGCTGAACAACTCTCCCCCCAATGGTTCAATACTTCAATGATTCCGGAGTCTTCCTCCCCACCTCTCCCCCTACTCCTCCCTCCTCTTCCCCTTTTTGTTTCTTTCTACAGGTTTTCCCCAGAGTTTCAAGGGTCGGCCATGGTGCAAGAGGAAGCGAAGAACATGGTGTCGGCAAAAGCAGTGAGTGTTGTGGCATTCAAGCAACAACTAGTGATGCTAGTAATGAAGTTGGATGAGGTAGAATAATTCTATAAGAGAACGTTCTGACAGTGAAGCTAAAGCAGATGAACCACCCCAAGTAGGAGATCGAGCAAGCCTTGATGCCAAGCTCAAGACCCATCTTCCTCCTCGCTCTCCTCCAGCTCTCCCCATTTTGATATGCCTCAAAGTGGCATAATAAGAACCATACTGTACCAAACCGGTCATTAATCGATACAACCACCAATGCCAGTTCAACAAACCTGGAGTTGAACACTCAGTCTAGCTCAAGCATCTGACCATATTTGTAGTTTCATTCTTGTTTGCTGATATCCATCGACAAGTACAACAAAACATGCGTGGCAGCTACAAATCCACCATCATAAGCATTTGTCCCCATGCAGATCTAGGATGTCCCTTGTTCAACATGTTATTCCACCCTCCTATTTAATTTTGCAAAAATTTTAGAGAGCCAACACTGACTGGTGATTCAAATGAGCATGAACCTCCATTTTTTTCATCCTTAGACGATAAGTAATAAAGATGTCTTATCTCTAGTCACATAGCTTGCCCACCAACACTCTTTACATATGGGAATGGCTAGAATGCCCGAGTCATGCATATCAATATCAATGCCCTCCACAAGTTCCTCCAAGTAACCCCTCTTCGGAGCATGACTCCTTTTCATATAAAGAGAACCCATGTTCTTGTTTGCCAAGGAATTGCCACACATCCCTGTTAGTATTTAGTAAAACTGTTGAAAGCAATCACTTAACCTGTATCAACTCGAGAATTCCATGCCACCAAAGTTTAAGAGAGTATAAGAACATTATATATTTTTACAAATAGAATCATCATTATGAAGATTCTACTTATCAACATTAAAGTAGATACAGAAAGAACCATAGCTTATGGTGAAGCAGACTATAGATGGGGGCAACAGAGGGTAATAGTGCTTGCACATCCTTTTGTAAACCATGTAAAGAAAAATGCCAGCAACTTATTACAAAAATTTAATATGCATTCCGTGCTGGATTGTGTTCACTGGATAAAATCTTCATGGTAGCTATCACTAATCACCGAGACAAACCTCTCAAGCCATGGTAGCTGGTGGAGGTCTTTCATGGCGTCAATGTATGTGTCTGAACAACGAGGTGGTGACTGGCAAGGTTGGTGGTCACTTAGGCTGAATCCTCCTGCAAGGAACCTTTGAATCAGAGCCAGCTGTGCTCTTTCTTGTTCTGAGTAACCTTCAATGGCCATTGCCTGAGTATCAAAAGAATCCCAAGCCCACATTTCTGATTCCTGATTTGACAGTGAAATGGAGGATTCGATGCTCTGCTCATCCCAAAATACACATTGACAAGTCTGAATTCCATCCCTGTATTCAGCACCACAGGAGTAGCAGAATTCATGCCCACACCTGTCAATTAAGAAAACAAATGCACCCTTTGTAAGAGCCTAGTTGAAGTGATGATATATATATCACATGCAAAAAGAACAGAAAGGAAAAGCTCCAACACTCAGCAATGGAAATTAATAAAGAAAAGAAGTTAGATAACATGCTGAACCAACAGCAATTCCGCTTTGCCAGATAACTTTCGATTGGAGCAAACAAGAAAACCATGAAAAAGCTGGTCTGGGTAGTTTTAGAATGACTTGGTTTCATCAGATATGGGCGACCACGGCAGACACATGAAAAAGGAGGCTGAGATAAATCCTCAAGGTTTCAAAATTCAAAGAGCTTAACAACTGGATACGCATAAATAAGAAATTTCATCAGCAGGAACTACATCACAAAAGAGCAGCAAAAAAAGACCTCTTTATTGCATACTCTAGAAGAATAATTTTAACATTCCTTTTAAAAACTGTTCTATAATCCTCTTGGTTGTGCTTATGGACATCACAAAAGCATGTAAGAGGTATATAAAAGTTTATAAATTATTTTTCAATTTAATATTGTGCAGTGCCTTTAATTATGTTATATTACAAAGAGGACCCATGAAACAAGAAAACGAAAGCAAACATAAGGGAACTGAGATAGCCAGGTAGTAAAACTAACAAACAATCACAGGCAAAGCCAGGTGAAGTATTGATCCTCTAGACTGATATCAATATTGATATGTATGTTGTTATTAGAATTTGGCAAGCCTGTCATCCTTATCCTCTCAAGCTTAGCTTAGATAAAGAAAGTCTACATGATCCGACAGGCGCAGAATAACACTTTGTCTTTAAAAAAAATGTACATATAGACATACTTATTTGTCTCAAGCTCATCATTATTATGCTATTAAAAAATTTTGAAAAAAAGGGAAAGGTTGGAAGAAAATAACATCTCTTCTTACAGCCACATCTGAAAAAAAGTAATCAGCTAGTTTCAGCCCCAGATATTGAACTGTATGTCACTCCTACATTCACCACAAATATGTCTATGTGCACCATGCATGCCTGGTGTGCGGTTTATGTCATCCCTTTCATATAGGTATCTCGCATTTATGATAGAACAAAAACAATGAACAGGTGCCTGTGAAGTACAAATATAAAGATCCTTCGTGATAGCTGATGGACAAGACATGCATGTACCTCCTAAGACATGCTGAAGAGCAATGCTAATCGTACAAAAGGAATGGTCAAAGTAGTTTCACTAAGCCATTCAAATAATTCAAATATGAACAATTCATTATGGTTGTAGATATGGTCTTCAGTAACAAAGCTAATACTGAGTCAACAAGTAGCCTTTATTAGGAATGAAAAGCTTAGGAGGATTGTAAAATTGACTCATATAATAACTTAAGAGATTTGTTTGTTATGGTCATCTCTGCATCATGATATTTTGGCTAATTTCTATGAGTATTCTTCTGTCTTTTTTCCTTAGGGTCAATAAGGGAAAGAAAGGTTGAAGAATTGTTTTTGTTTCATGTATAACTTAGAGAGGTCAGTGATGACTTAATGAGGAAAAAAAATGAGGGGGCATGACTGACAACAAATTGCTAAAACATTACTACCATATTATGAGATGACCACTAATTTATAGATTGTTGCCTTCATTCCTTTGGCTGCGTCTAGACTCAATTTTTGGAACAGATAGAGAAGGACATGAAAAAAGAAGTGGCATATTAAGGAAATTCATATAATGTAGGCTAGCACTGCAAAAAAGACTAAGAAGACATGCTGATAACTTATGTAAGACATCATCAGACAAATGGTCTAGGTAGATTTACAATGACATTGCGACATTTCGAGTATGGTTTGTTGATTTAATTACTAGTTCTTATCTTCATCGCTATCATTGTTGTTTTGTATGGTCAAGCTGACCTAATCTGACTAGCTCTCTGGTTGGTTGATGGCTGCTAGCATGGATCCCGGAACCATCCTAAATTGTTTGTTTTGGGGCATGCTAAACTATACCGGCAGCGGATCAAGATGATTCCAGCATTCAAAACGAGACACCAATGAGGAGGGAGATAGGGAGAAGAGGAGGGGGGCGAGAGAGAGAGAGAGAGAGAGAGAGAGAGAGAGAGGAGGAAGAGGAGGGAGGGAGAGGGAGATACGACCTCTGAACGCTATCTCTCCCTCCCCCCTCTCCCTCTCCTTCCCTCCCCCAAACCCCCCCCGGCACTCAGCAGCATGGCAGCCTCCGATGGTCGTCTCTCTCTCTTCCTCTCCTTCCCTCCCCCCTTCTCTCTCTCTCTCTCGCCCTCTCCCATTCTCTCTCCAGCCTCTCTGTTGTGTCGATTTGCGTCTGATATGAAACGACATGAGGGCATACTGAATCTTACCGCTGGTCGACCATTCCGGAACCCGGTACCGGCACATTGAACCTTGGCTGCTAGCAAGTTTGTTGCTAGGATCCAACAAAATCAAAACCCCCACTAGTAAGTTCAAGATCCCAAAAAATGGTTGATAGAGAACCATCCATCAATAAGAGATCTAGATGCACTTGTGTTAGGCACAAATATAGAAATTATGAAATTTTATTTTATTTAGAAGTTAGAGAATTTTATTTTTATTTGGATTCTAAAATTTTATTTGGACTCTAAAATTTTATTTTTATATGGATTCTAATTAGTGTTTTCAGATGTTTATATAAACCAATTGCTACAATAATTGAGAACATAATTTGCATGATTGAGAATACAGAATATTGAGTTGATCTTCTCTCCCCCCTTCTTATTCTTCTCTCTCTCTTTCTTTCTCTCTCTCTCTCTCTCTCTCTCTCTTCTCTTCTATCCTACATCAAGGGCAAGAGAGAAAATGCCTTATGCCATTCTTATGAGACGATGCCACTTCAAATGTCTTGGTTCCCTAATAAAAACACCTATATTACAAACAATCCACACCCCCCAGCCTCGAGGCATTGGCTTCGCTCAAGAATCAATTGTAGCAGAGGAAAGAAAAAGTGGGCGAGATTAAATGTAGAGATGGGAAGCCACTCACACATGCTGTAGCATATCACTAATAACAGGAGATGAGACCATGAAGCTATTATAGATAGGCGAGAGGAGACAAGAAGTGGGAAATAGAACATTATATGAAAGAGAGGCATCTAACTCCACTCATGCCAATCCAATAGTAAAGATGTTCTTCCTGCAAAGAGAAATATGTACATACACCTGTCTACACAATCAAAGTTTTCCTCTGCAATGCCCATTGATACAAGTGTTATCTTTAGCATAACTGTGTCATGGACTCATCAAAATAGAAAAGGATGGGCACACTAACAAAACAAAAAATTGACCCAGCCCTTTACGGTAAATACCCAAAATGGATCATGACTAAAGAATATAATCTGTTCAAGAAAGCAAAAGGTTTTAACAGAAAATGCATCTCAATTATCAATATAAACCAACATATTTTTTTCCATGTTTTCATTTGGTCACAACTTCATTAGGATGCATTTGCATATAGTAACCAGGGAAAAATGGATCAGCGTAGAACCTAATACTTATTTTAAGATGAAGATGCTGCTACTTGGGACATGAATGCCATACACACGAAAAAAAGGGGATATTAGTTGGTGACTGAATACAACATTGGTATTAGTTGGTGATATCAACATTAGGGCTATGCACATGAGAATGCCATACTCGCAAGAAACCTAAAGGTCTTCTTCTAGTTCTTAGGACAGGAGGAAGCATGTCAAAATTGGGGCAAGGGAGGGATTCAAACCTAGGTCACTGGAATCCAACACCCAATAACTTTACCAACTAAATAGTGATTGGGGCAAGATGAATACAATTTCCCCAAATAAATTCACCTTCTTTTCCTTTTTATCTACTCTTTCTAAGTCCAAGGGAATCTTGGAGTTTGCTACCAAATAGCATGAGCTTCCATCATGTGACTAATCTTTCCAACAGATCTCCCAGGCTTCGTGGCAAGCCTCTCTTACCAATCCATAGAAGATTAACATCAGATGTCAGTCACCTTCTAGAACTTTGCTATTGCATATAGCCAACTCCATCAACATGCATATTTGGACATAATCTTCCACCATAGTTAAACTGGTTGAAATCTCATCTTTGTAGAAGCTAGACATCTTTAATGTGAAATTTGTCCAAAAACGATGGCATAAATATGGGCATTCTTGATTTCCCACTTCAGATATTATTTGAACCTAAAGTATTGAAGGAAGTTCAATCAAGATGTTTTATTAACTAATAAATCCAGATCTACGGATATCGAACAGAACATAATATAACGATGGATCCAGTTCAGAAGGATAATCGTAAGTTATGTACTCTTGAACTTGAGAGGGTTTCAAGTAGAAAAATTCAAAACTTATGGGATCATTCTTTTTGTAAGTTTGTTTATATATCTTATTCATACAGGCAACAAATTGAACCTGTATATGTTGCAACCAAAAATATATTAACTATATTCCTTCGATAACCAATGTAACCTCAATATCTGTAGAAGTTACATGGTGTAAGTAGATGTGTTGCATTGTATTGTTAGGACTGCAGGCAGAAAGTAAACTGTCAAAACCACAAAAGGTTTTATAGCAGTCCCACATGAATTGGTGCAATGGATGAGTCACAAATCACAACAAGCAACCAAATAGAAAAATTAAGTATTAAAAATCTAATCATTAAAAAGAAAAAAGTAAGCTTGAATTTTGTAGAGTTAACATAAGGCATAGTTGACAATACCAGCAGGTCATGTGGTAGCACCCTTGTGTGAGCTCAATCATTCGCCTGCACTGCTGACAACGTCTCCACCTATTATTTTGTGCCAACCGATGCAAAGTGATATCCCCTGGATCTCTCTCCTCTTCAGGTAGGTTTTGAAACTCCTGACATGTCATCAAGGAATGCCACGGCACACCACAACTGATGCAGATATTTCTGTGACACTCTGGGCACTCAATGCAATTGAAGTCAGACTGACTCGAAGAGCTTGCTCGAGAGGATAAATGCTGGCTAGCATTAAGTAGCACCGAGCAATTTGGATAGGGGCAATAGATTCTCTCTACATTGAGCACATCAGCTTCCATTGCGACTCTCTGGAATAAATCATAACTAGTAACTGGAAGAAAAGACCTGCACTCTCTGCTTGAGATATAATGCCTGCACCTTGCTTGTGGGCACCTAATAGGAACTTGTAAAGTCTGTAATTTGCTTTCTATATACATAATCATGCAATCAGAACAAAATTTGTGGGAACAGTTCATCTTTATCATCTGCAAACTTTTCTTCTCCTCACAACAGATAAAACAATTATCAATTGACCCATCAGAAGTTAAGGGGGTGATGCCAACTGCTTCTTGGGCCAAGTGTAATGGCTTCTCAACTTCAAAGCTAGAAACCAGTGTTAAATCAAAGTCTTCTAGTTTATCAGCAAGTTCCAGAATCCTGTGCCCCAAGGCTACCAAAAGTGGGTCTTCAAGTATTTCTGTTTCTGCAATCTGTTGTATTAAATTAAATAATCAATGTCATGAATCCCTCTGAAGCTTAAAGAGATTTAAACACAATGGTATTCACAAATATCTGGTGATAATAAGCAATCAGAAAAATAAAAGCCATAACAGAAGCACAACAATATCACATAAAGCAGTAGTAGCGTTCTGCCAGAGAGCTACACCAAGATGCAGAGTCACAGAAAGTTTGATGATGGAGAGTATAAAAGCGCTGAACAGAAAGATCTGGAGATCATATCAATAAACAAAATAAATTGATGTCCCACAAAAAAAAAAAATCACGTGGAACAAGGGCGATGTTAAAAAAAAACCACAAATACAATCTGAATATGTATATAATAATTCGATTACAAACTTGTAGCTTAAAAAGTCAATACTTGCATCAACCAACAAGAATATGCAATATAAGACCATATTCCAGACTATAAGAAACGCTAGTGCTGAATGGAAGATACAAACCAAGGCCATAGCCTCATCATAAAATGACAATAAAAATGATTCAAGATCAATTATATTATGGGAAACTAACACAGCTTAGCTAAGGAAGAAACTGTTGTGATACCAGTATTTCGATTTAATATCAACTACAGCTTAGCCAAGGAAGAAACTGTTGTGATACCAGTATTTCGATTTAATATCAACTACAGCCAAAAGCTTACCTGATAATACAGGCTTTCCGAATCTGTGAACGCATAGATCTTCCGAACGCCATTCTGTTGAGCCACCAAAAGACCATCCAATAAAGCTAAGTGCTCTGCCACTAATTCTTCCACATAGAAATCTAGCTTTTTCTGCACTTTAAGTATGGGAACCCCAGCAGATCTTTCCATAACCACTCCAATTCCAGAAACCCTAGAGCCGACACCACTGGCCTTGGAGATCGATACACCCTTAAAAAACATTCTCAAAGAGAATTCATCAAGTTCTTCCTTAGCCCCTTCAGCTAAAGATTCCTCCGTGTCTTGCCACTCCTCATCTTCGGTACAACAGCTGCGGAATTCTTCTTCTGCATCAGAATTATCAATAGGTCCATCCTCAAAACGGTTTAGAGTCTCCATTTTCCAAACCTTTTTAAAATCCAAAGAGCAATTTTCCTTTTTGGGATTAGAAACGGATTATATGGAAGCCCATCCTACCAAATTAGAAGTTTTAAGAGGCTGAATAAAGAAGTCATGCAACTGATCCAGCTCTACCACTATCTATGAACTACTAGAGGACTGGTGGCCCAGAATCCAAGGATTTGCAGGGCTTCTTATGTATGAAAGAGGATTTTAATCCGTCAAACTCCTTCCAAATGAAAAATATCAAACAAATCCAGAAACGCACTCAGATCCTCCAAGCACCTGTAAAACTTCCCCAAATCCCCAAAACCGCTTCCCTCCCAAACTTTTTAATCAGAACCTCGAATTCGAAACAACAAAACTTTTTCTTTCACTGTTTTTCAGGGCTTGCGTATCCTTGTACCTCTCTAAACAAGCATCCTATTGATTAATCAAAAAAACTTCCCATTGATACCCCCAATCTCCCCCACAACCCCCAATTCCCGCGATTCCAAAACAGCAAATGCATTCTAAATCAGGAATGGCAAATCAAAATAAGTCCAAAATAACCAACAAAGGAATCAAAAACTTTTCCTTTTCCAAACTCAGCACCTCAAAAAAAACCCACCCAACAAATAACTCCTTCCCCCTCCGGTCAAAAAAAGCCAAAAGAATGGCTTTTTGAGCCCCAAAAACCGATGAAAAACAGCGAAGAGAGGGACCAAAACCCCCGCAATCCGCCCCCCATCGCAATTTCGATTGCTCCCTTTCTCCCTCCTCCCGGAATCGAATAGAAATCGATCTCAAAGGTGGAAGAATAAAGAAAGCCCTAGCGAGGCATCTGACAAAAAGTAGGCATTTTTATTCCCCCGGTCGCCTATCGAAAGAGGGGAAGCCTCCTGAAAACGGATCGGGGTTGTATCTTTTGCACGAAAGAAGGATTGGCCTTCCTTCTTTCGAATCCACCGTTGGATGACTAACGGCACATCCATCACAGCGATGAGACCTCTCCTGCACAGCTCTCAAAGTGAACGGTGGATGATCCAACTGTATGCGCGCGAAATAAGGTGAATCCTTCTTTCTAGCGAAAGCTACACTCCTGCCCCAGATTCGAAGAAAAAGAAAATAATACTAATAAAAGCATGGCAGGTTAGACAGCCTAATCATTCCTCCCAGGCGTGGAAAATAATAGCTTCCAGTGGGTGGTTACCGCGGGGGTCCACCACGACACCGCCCATAGCTGCCGTCGGTTCGCTCTACCACCACGTCATGGTGGCCGTGAGATTCGTTCCTTTGGAGACCTAACTTCACACCTACCGGTGTACATGATATTTTTTTTTTTTATAGACCGGTCTTATGATAGCCATCCAAGAATACATTGATTATTTTTTTTTAGGTGGAATCCTCGGTGATACAATTTTTACACTGCAAAATATAGTCTTCAAAATAGATATTATTAATATATATTATTCGATCCCAATAATATTTAGATATACGATAATAAATTATTATCTGAGATAAATATTCTTTCATATTATATCGATCTCTCTCATGTTACATCGATCTATGGCCGATCAGTCTCTTCAATATTATTTACTAATCGACTTAATGCAGAACTACTAGTAAGCGAAATACTCATCTCAGTTTGCTTCCGATCCCCTTCATTTTACTTCGATTGTCGATCTATCCGATTGTCGACACCAAAGATATGATGTCCAGTTCAAATAGTTACTGATATCAGCTATCCCATATCAATCTGTTACCGACATGCCACCACGTCTATGGATGATTATCTGACAGCTATCATCTAGCTCAGTCATAACTGTCTTTCAGTTGTATTCCAGCTCATTTATCATGCGGACAGTCGCATCATGATTTTTACATAGCTGGCCATTCTGTTACAACAACTTAATAGCTTAACAGATCTCCAATGACTTAGCAGATCTCTAACGGTCTAATAGCCTAACAGATCTCTAACATATATCTAACGGTCTAACAATCTTTTCTTAAGATCTAAGCAAGCTCCCTCTTTATAAAAGAGGACAAAGTGCTTTTCGAAAGATAAGTCAAGTCTGAACTCACATAGATAAAACTTTACTAAGTTCCTCACTAAAAAAAATCAGAGTTCTCTCTATTTTTCTTCACTATAAAACTCTCACTTTTTGCTTTCTATTTTTTAATTTCTACTATTTGTTCTCAAGATCCTAACTGACTTAAGCATTGGAGGATCCTAAACCAGAGGGTATCTCATGGTTTTGGGATTTTTTTTGTAGGTTTTGCTCGCAGTTCACGTCAGTGCAACTCTCAGCTCTCCAACTCGGTTCATTGTCGACCTCATCTCTGAAGCCTTATAGTAACATATTGGCGCTAGAAGAAGGGCATTACCCTCAATGGACTATGAGGCTCCTTTTGCCTAAACACTGCTCTATGGGAGTACACAGACATGGTCTGTGGAGTACACAAATTCTTCATTCACCGGAAAGCTATGTTGTGGTGTAGAAAAAAGAGCATCATTAGTCCTACATTGGTTGGAGTCAAAGAAGAATCTTGCTTATATAGGAAGGGACCATCCTTCCCATATGAGGCACCTTTTAAGGGGTAAAATCGTAAGACCTAAAAATGATCCATATAGAATCCGGACTATGGGCCGTAGACCAAAGTAAACAATACCCCACGTGCCGAGCCATGAGTCCTTGACCGCAACATTGACATTAGAAGAAGGGGATCACCCTCCGTGGACTGTGGGGCTTCTTCTGTCTAAACATCATTCTGTGGGAGTACATAGACATGGTCTATGTAGTATATAGATTCCCTCTTGAGGGTGCTATGTTGAGCCATGAGCTCTTGACTGCGACAAATATTATATCATTCATTAGCCTTTGACTGCAACAAATATTATATCGTCTATAGTAAACTAGACAAAAATTCTCATTTGATGTTTCAAATTAAAAGCAGCTCCCCACTTGAGTTTAAATTAAAAGTAGCTCCCAATTCCAAACATAAATTAAAAATAACTCTCCATTTCTAACTGAAATGACCGTTATACCCTTATACCCTCATACGGCTATACAACAAGACAGTATTATTTTACAATAACGTAGTACTGATTTATAATAAGACAGTACTATCTTCTAATATCGCAGTATTATTTTATGATACATAATGTAGTATTGATTTATAATAAAACAAGACTGTTTTCTAACATCGCAGTGTTGTTTTATAATATGGCAGTACTGTTTTATAATAAAATCATACTGTTTTATAATAGTGTTACATTACAATAAGGCAGTACTGTTTTATAATAAGGTAGTACTGTATTATAACGAGGAAGTACTATTTTATAATATTTTTACATCATAATAAGATAGTATTATTTTATACTAAGACAGTATTACTTTATAATAAGACAGTACTATTTTCTAATATCACAGTATTGTTTTAGTGTTGATTTATAACTGTAGAGGCAATTTGATCATTTATGCCAATTGGAGAGCTGCTTTTAAGTAAAACTCAACTGGGGAGTTACTTTTAAGTTTTAACTCAAACGAAGAATTTTTGCTAGTTTACCCTATCGTCTATCTTGAAAATAGATTGCACTTCTTTATTACGGCAATAAGTCTTCTTATACTGCACTAATGGTATCTTATCCTATTTAAGAAACAAATAAGAGCAATTGACCTTCAAAACGAGTGATATAGCGGATATCCACAACAATTATAATATTGTACTCTACAGTATAAGGATCAAACTCTATTTATTGATCACCAATAAAGAAAATATATTGGAGACCAACCTGCCACGAGGAGGGGAAAAAGAGACTCATACTTGCATGCTGCAAAGCAAATGGCAAAAGCCACAAGCCAAATGAAATGCATAGAGTACGCTCTCTTGGTATCATGGTTAGGACATTTAAAGGTACTCTATTTAAAGTATTTTGTGAACCACTTTATATAAAAAGTTGCGTAGGATAGTTGTAAAGTATATGTCTTTTATCTGCATGACATCAATATTTCATAAAAGTAATGAAAGATCATTTTGTTTGAATTATCATTTAAGTGAAAACTACTAATATATTAGTTATCTTTTAAAATTTATCTCACAAGGTGATCCACTTATGGCTCATTGATTATTAGCGTTGAACACATGAAGAAAAAATATGGTTGGTTTTAAATATGTGAAAAAAGTATTGATAGTTATAACATTTGCTGTTGCTTTCAATTAGTGTACTTTTTAATTTTAGTTCCTTAAACAAGAGTTGAACTAATTATTTTATATATTTTAAGATTTTTTAAAAAAATCAAAATAGCAAATTTAGAAAAATTGAAGATAATTGAAATCTTACAGCAGATCAATTGATGTAACAAAATCAAACCCCAAGTCTTCAGTTTCTAAATAAAAAGTGTGATTACCAGCACAAGCCTCAGTTTATATTTTATATGCTAATATTGTCACTTTTAGTTGTGCAATTTTATATTTTCCTTTTTGGAACAAGAGCTAAACTAATTTATAGTGTATATTTTGTTGAGGTTTTTCTTAATATGATATCCAAAAGGGTTGACATCTAGATGAATTAAGTCTGAATTCTTATTTATTTTAGTTTAGATGGTAGGCTACAAAAGTTGAAATAAATGAGATGTTGCAATATCTCAACTAATATATGAAAAAAAGATGTTGGAATATTATATAACATAAAATTAAGATAATTGTTATTTTAAAACATTATTTTGATATGGAATTGAAATAGATTTAAAAATGCAAAAGAAAGATTAGAAATTTTAGTTAATATATTAGTTCTGTCTCAATCTAAAAATAGATATATTAATTTATATTAAGATAAACAAGGGATAGAAATCTATGTACATCCTCATATTAGTGTTTGCGCTCGATAATAATATAAGCTAATATCATAGTTATGATATCAGAAAAAAGATTAAATGTTTAATTTCTAAATGTAAAATAAAATATTTATATAATGTTTTACAAAATATAGATAATAATATCAAAAATGATACTTTGCAACTTATTATTTTAGAAGTGGAGTATGGCCTAAAAGCAATTTACATATTTAATACTAAGAATAATTGAGATATTAGGGCTATCTCCGATCCATATAACTATGTACGGTATAGAATATGTGCTACACATCGACCATTGAGCCAGAAAAGGATCCACTAGTACTTCATGAGTTTATCTAAATGGACCGGCATTATCTACGAGAAAGATTGGATAGACGAATATACTTGAAACTTGTTTATAGATATGATTGAGGTTCGGCATCGCACTTACAAAATTGATGAGATAAACATGATGATGTGGGGTTCCTCTGTCACCGATATTAGACCTCACTCTAACATTTGGATGTCGCATCACACTGAATAGTCAACACTAAAAATTCATCTCACAAAGTACTATCAGGATAGAGGTATAAATCAAGTGTATGAGTTCACACATGGTCCCTTGACCTAAAGAATAGGACATCTTGCTATACTCTTACAACCAAAATTTTGGAAATAATTATTTTATAAATAGTTATAGTTAATAATTTCAAAAAAAAATATATTTATGTGAATACTTATATAAGAGGATGTTTGACACAATGTGTTGTTCTAATAAACCACAAATCAAATGACTAAATGTTTGACGGTGCAATACTCAATGGTCATATAGAAATATTAAAATAATGGAGGATTCAATTGTATAATATAGCTTTTGTAGGAATAGAGAAATCAATTAATCCCATCCTACCCATCAAGATGTTCAGTAATGCAATATGGGCACTATATCCCTATGCTAGACCTTATAGCTAATATGTGGCTATATGGATATAAAAGGACAAGTTTTCAGTGAGAGCAATTTAAGCTGACCTATACCAGTAACATATTTAGCATAAGCCACTCGTCTCTAGGTCAACCAGAATGAGATTTTAGTTGATTGTTCTCTTACAGATTGAATCAAATAAGATTCAGATTGAGTTAGAGAAAGATCATGCCAAAAAAATAGTTCGAATACAAAAATTAGACTAGGTTAGGCCAAATAAGACTGAACCTGGATCAACCCTAAGCCATTTGGATCGGATTAAAGTGCAGGCCGCCAACAGGGGTAGGTGGTTGTCATCTCTGCTAATTTGTCACTCTAGGTATGGCATGATTAGAGAAAGAGGAGGCGGCCTCAGAGCAGCACACTGCCTTCTAGTGCGCAATGCTAATAGGATGCTAGGCATGCACCCATATTCAAAAAGGGCGGCCCTAAGTGTTGGTGCCCCTTTTGGTTCCTAACGTTGGAGTCCAACTGAGATTCCATGCGATGGAGACAGCAAAAGGATGGGGGCACTAAGTCCCCATCCTTATCTCTCTTGAAGCCCTTATAACCAAAGAGGGCAGGTGAAGCATCCAAGCCTCTCTAACACCTAAAAAGATAGGAAAAGAGGCACTCCAAGGGCTATGGTTTTTTGCCGGCTATAGGTTTTTTCCTTCTCAATCATATATATATATATATATATATATATATATATATATATATGAGAAAGCAAAAATTGAGAGAAAGTATATTAGTAAATTAAGCTGTCCACATAAGCATCAACTTATCATGTATGAATACCATATAGATCAAAAAAAATCTATAAAATATTATTAAATTAAATGAAAAAAAAAGTATTATAGTATTACATGATTGAATTGAAAGCCATGTATGCGAATTAAATGATGTGATCAAAGTATGATATTATTGTATTTTTGTAATTAAAATTCACTCATCTATGTAATCGAAAATATGGATTGATATCAAAAATTTAGATGGACATTATTTTATCATATTGATTTATTAGTTTAAAAAATAATTAATTTTAAAAAATAATCAATGATATGATTCAGAATCTAGACATAATGTACGGGCTCAAAACTAGTTATATAATAAGTTGAGCTTGAGAAGTTTAGCAGTCGGCTTAGATTATTCGTATCCTGTCAGTGTTTTATTAGCCGATATGGTTGGAATTGCTATTTTAAGAGGAAAAAAAATATAGAAAGCCCAACTCTATTCCCAAAACTTCTGCAATCCAAATCAGTGGCACCATAAGAACCAGCTAGTCATGGACTTTAGGATTCATTTGGTGCTTTGAAATTATTAAATTATCAATATAATTACTATAGTTGTGAATCTTAGAGACTGCTGTAAAGAGCAAATAGACATGCAAAAGAGCTAAGAGGGTATTTGGTTAGAGGAAGTTAGGGTTTGGAATCGAAATGAGAATAGATGATTTCTATTCTAACCGTTTGGTTGAGAGAAGTCTCATTCTAATTTCGATTCTGGGATAGAATGGAAATGGCTCAAGCTACTTAAAACTCAATTTCTATTCTCTCCTAAGAATTCAAATTTTCAAATTCTGATTCCGATTCCGATCCCGATTCCAGTCATGAACCCAATATTTAAGGAGATTACCCCATTCCGATTCCAATTTCCATTCTGATTTTGATTTCGTTTGCGAAACCAAATATCCCCTAAAAGATTTTGCCAATAACATGCCTCCATTATAATGGTGCAAAGTAGTTACTAAGAATTTGGACAAGTGATCTGGATTTGAATCCTACCTTTCACCTAATTTTCACGAGACTTCTACCCACCCTAATTCTCTTTAAAACAAAAGAGAGAAAAACAAAGACATGCCTAACAAAATAATTTCTCTACTGTTGGCATGCCACCTGGCATTCAAGCATTATACTCCTTGTGAGCTGTACTGACTTGTACCACATGGCAAGCAATGCAAAGAATTGTCAGTAAGATGGTTGAGCTCAAGAAAATTACTCTAATAGAATAATAATAATAATAATAATAATAATAATAATAATAATAATAATAATAATAATAATAATAATAAACAATCCAAAACTAATCCCACCTTTGTATATTTAACATATTAATTTATGTGTGTTAAAGATTGTTAGTTGCTAACAATGGAACCAATTTGCACTCTCCAAATTACTAAGAGATTAGAAAATTTTACTCTATGAGGCACAATAATGTAAACGCCCAAAGGGCAAAGTCTATCAAGCCTCAATGCATTAGGACTGGCTACAGATACTGCTTTTATTTACTCATTTATTTATTTTATCTTAACTTTTTAGATTTTTAGGTGCCAATCATCAAGCAAGTTTTGTTTAATTTGCCCCTTTGACTGCTCCCATTTGTTAAGACTGCCAACTCTATGGGGGGTGGTTATTTGTCCTCTGTTGGATGATGGGAAGGTGGAAGGACTCAACCAATCCCTCCACTAACATTATATTTTACCTTGATGAACGGGTCCACTACCACCTTCTTTCCAAGAAAGAAAAGAAACTAAACCAAACTGCAACAAATGGAGACTCTGAAGGGGCCATGATATTTTTAAATTGGTTAGTTGCTAATTATACGAATGCATCAACAGTACTAGAGAACAAATTCTTATTCTTAATTTCTTGCTTGCTGACAGAACTTGTTGCTTGGGCCAGCAGCTAAAACATCACTATGAAACAACAGTATAACTACAAATAGTTGGCCAAAGTCTTAGCAATTCATAACCTTGCGTAGCTTGTCTTCTTAATAAGGGCGATGATGCTAGTTACACGCTCACAAGGCATGCATAAGGTCCTCCTTGATCTTTTTTTTGGGTATAAAGGATCCTCCTTGATCTTTGATTAGGAGGAAATGGCTCTGTTTTGTACTCTTCTTCTTCTTCTTCTCCTCTCTCTCTCTCTCTCTCTCTCTCTCTTCCTTCTCTTTTTCCTAAGATGATCCTGAACTTTTCCTAACCTCCAGAAACAAGAGTTTGATTTGAAACAGAACAATTCTATATAAACAAAAGAAAATTGTAAAACAAAAAAACAGAACAATTCTATAAAAACAAAAAAAAAATTGTAAAACAAAAAAATTTGTACCAAAAATCAAATTTAGATATTATCGCGTTTCGAACCCAATATCCGGATCGACCATATAATATGGACAAGTAAACCCTAAAGCATCGTCCTAGAGATCATGCAGAATCTAAAATGAATAGAATTTTCAAATATCCCTAAAAATTCAATAATAAATAATCAAATATATCAATTAAATAGATTCATCACAGCCAAATAATCAACTTATTCAATTAAAAATATTCAAATATTTGTCGACATTAAGAATTGAATGAACTAATTAACTAATAACTCTGGTACTCGAACTTCATGCCCAACCATCCGAACTAAGCATCTTTTGTTTTCGAAAAAAATGTAATACATAGATATAAGCTTTACAACCCAATAAAAATCACTGTATATATAAATCAATATAATAATAATTTAAAAATAGCAATAAATAATATCTAAAAAAAATATAACACATAAAAGTCCACATTAAATATCCAAATATAATTTAAATATCCATATAACCATATATCAAATATCCTTCTTATCAAAAGAGATGTATCATGACATGCTACTAGGTGAAACCATTTATTTAATATTGGTTTCATGCATCCCATCATCCATTTCTCTTATCATATTGCCAGTTTTAATGATCTTTTTTTTTTTTTGTGACTTTAGACTTATCAAGATCATGCCCCAGTCCATGACTGATAAAATTTTCATGCGTAAATCTATGAAGACTATCCCATGCACAACCTTGTGGAGATTATCCTACGTATAAGCTCATAGAGACTATCTCATATATAAAACCATTGAGGCTACCTCATGCATAAGCTCATGGAGGCTGTCTCACGTATAAGCCCATAGAGACCATTCCATGCATAAGCTTGTGGAAGTTATCCTATACATGAGCCCATAAAGAATATCCTATGCATAAGCTCATGGAGGCTGCCCTGCATATAAGCCCATGGAGACTATCCCAAGATGAGGCTAGTCCAAACCTTTCTTATCCATCTGATTATTATATTTTGTTCCTATCAAATCAATTTCAATTTAATAGTATGTTCAAGATAAGCATAGTATAGCTATATATCTATATCTTCAATCACTGATACACATATATAGTAAACAAATAATATACTCATACTGAAAAATTAGATAAAAATAATATTGTCTCATGCAAAATCAAATCTATCAATACAAATCCAATGCCACAAAACTAATGGTACAAATTCAATAGTATAAAATCATAAATAATATGTATAATGATGATCAAGTATGGAGATTCTTATCTTTATTGATGACAAACTAAACTCATTACAATAAGAGTGTAAATAAGTTGAGCTGCTCATGAGCTAATTGAGCTTGATTTCAAGTCGAGCTCGAGTAACAGGATACTCGATTCAAAAGCCCGTGAGCCTATTTAAATTTATATATTTTTAATAATATTATTTTTATTGATAATATATATATATATATTATTGGTAGGTGCTAAGGCTCAATTTTGAGCTTAAACTCAAGCTTGAATATGGCTCGATTGATATTTAAGTTGAGTCGAGTTAATCTCGAGTTTTGTCTATTTTTTATTGAGTTAAGCTCGAGTTTGGTACATTAAGACTTGATCAATCTCGAGCCAACTTTCAAGCTCAAGTATTTTAAATGGAGTTGAGCTTGAGCTTTCAGCTACTCAACTCGGCTATGCTTGGTTGCACCTCTGGTTTATGATTTGGATGTCAAGAATCCTTCTCAATACTCTCCTATCCAAAGAATTGTTCTTTATAAAACAAAATATAATTTTACAAATAAAATTCATAAAGTAGAAATTCTCTATCTTGAATCCTCTACTAGAGTTCAATAGGGGTCTACTATCAAGTCCCCTGAATCTCTCTTCCAGATATCCCTTGATCTAATTAGAGAGAGAAAAAAAAGAGAAAGGTGGAGAGAGAAGAGAGGAGAAAGAAGAGATAATTCTCTCTTATTCTTCTTCTTCAAAAGAAGGGACCTTCCCCTTTTTCTTTTCTTTCCTTCAAACATGATAGTAGAAAGGCCCAAGGTTGGCGACCCATAGTGGTGCTCGACGACAGCAAGGCAATGATCTCAATGGCAGCCATAGCCGATGATGGTCGATAAAGCTAAGAACAAATTGGAAGACCTTATTCACGATCTATCCGCTGGCTTGCCAGCTCCAAACAAGACTGTGGCAATGGCCATAAGCCTGGAAAATAGAGAAATAAGCACTACTTAGGTCCCTTACCTAAGTTCAAGGAGACCAAAAAGGGTGATTTCAATGATCTTTTTAGATGTCAATCCAAAGAAAAACGTGAAGAAAAGCTTGGAAATCGGTGGCAATTCCTCAAGAAATCATGGTGGAGTCCAAATAAAGAGGAGATCAATTATTTATAAATGGGATCTAGGGGTTTTAATCCGAATTTGGCAAGCTTAAGAATTACCATCTCCATTGGAATTGGGAGAGAAGAAGACTGTCGATTAGAGTCTTCTTCTTCTCCTCCAATCATATGCCCAACATGCGTAACCTATGGGTCCAAGCCTCTTCAGGCCAGCTTATGGGCTCATAATTGGGCTAATACATTGTCATCCCTTAAAATAATTTTGACCTTGAAATTAACATACCTAAAATTTTGAAAAGTTATGAATACTTAGCTTCCATCTCTATTTTGAGTTTTTAAGTTGCTTCTCTTTTATTGTGATTGCTCCATCATATCTTCATATAAGAAATGGTTCGATGTTACAGTACCTGATCCTTTCCATCAACAATCTATGTCAGATACTCCTTATAGGTCAAATCTTCATGAAGATGCAACTGCTCATACGACACCACATGATTTGGGTCTAGAATGTATTTCCTCAATATTGGCATATGAACCGATGGTAATGCTAATCAATAGAATCGATGGTAATGCTAATCAATATGCTACCTCTCCGATCTTTTTAAGGTTTTGAATGAATCAATATATCTAAGACTCAATTTACCATGAACTCCAAATCTCATCACACCTTTAGTGAGAGAAACTCTTAATAAAATAAGTCACTAACTTGAAATTCTAGCTCTCTTCTTTTATTATTAGTATAACTCTTTTGTCTGTTTTGAGCTGTGTGAAGTTACTCCTCGATCACATTCACCTTGTCCACTATTTGTTGCACTATTTATGGGCCTAATAATTTTCTCTCATCGATATTATATCCCAACAAATAGGAGATCGACATTTCCTACCATACAACAACTTGAAAAAGCTATTTGAATACTAGTTTGATAACTATTTTTATAAGCAAACTCAACCAATAATAAGTGACTATACCCTCACACCATCTAGATCCATGACATAAGTCCTCAGCATGTCTTCTAAAATCTGAATGGTTCGTTCTAACTGCCCATCTATTTGGGAGTGAAAAACTATACTAAAGTTCAACTTGGCACCAAGAGCTTTATGAAAGTTTTTCTAAAACTATGAAAGAAATCTACTACCCCAATCTGACACAATAATAATTAGAACCCCATGCAACATCACTATTTGCTCGATACACAAGCCTATCAATTTTTTCAAGGAGAAGCCAACTCAAAATGATAAGAAGTGGACTGATTTTATCATTCGATCAGCAATCACTCACACAACATTATAACCTTTAGGAGTTTTAGGCAAACCAGTCCTAAAGTCCATGGTCATATGCTCCCATTTCTACTAAGTAATAAAAGAGGCTAAAATGGTCCAATGGATCTTTGATGCCTAGCTTTTACCTATTGACATATTGGACACTAAGCTACATAATGTGCAATATCATTTTTCATACAAGACCACCAAAAAATTTTCCTCAAATCTCAATACATCTTAGTGCCTCCTGGGTGCATCATATCAGCTGAATTAGAGCCTAATCTAAAATCTCTTTCTTTAGTTTTGAAACATTAGAAATATACAACTTACTACCAAAACTTAAAGAACCATCCATATGTATATAAAATTCAAATTAGGCACCAGACTCTATTGTTTCTCTGATCTTTTGTAATTTTGAATCCTCCTCTAAAATGACTTAATTCCTTCAAAATAGGTACGCTACGCCATAAGATTAGCAAGTTGAACTTGAAGATCATACAATCATATTTCAATCTTAGATCTTTTAAGATCTAACAAAATGTGCTTTTGTGTAGCAATTAAAGTTGCCAACTCATCTGAACATGTTTTACTCAAAGCATTAGCTATAACATTTGCTTTCTCTGGGTAATAACTAATAGTCAGGTCATAATGCTTTAGTAACTTTAAGCATCTTTTCTGCTTCAAGTTTAACTCCTTTCAAGTAAAGATTTACTAAACCACACAATACTCATCATACAAATAATATCTCCAAATTTTGTAGAGCAAAAATTATGTTGTAGGGTGGTTTAGCTTATATTATTTTAATTATCTAGAGATATAAGCTATTATTTTTCTATTCTGCATTAGAATACAACCAAGTTCTTTATGGGATGCATTATTGTAGATGATGAAATCTCATGTTTCAAATGGAATAGTTAACACCGAAGTTGTCACTAACTATCTTTTCAACTCTTGAAAACAATCTTCTGTTTGTTCAAATTTTACTCACTTCTGGATCAAGCTAGATAGGGGCATAACAATATGAGAGCATCCCTCAACAATTTTTTGGTAATATCTAACAACCCCCAAGAAGTTGCATACCTCGGACACATTAGAAAGTGGGCTCCACTCAACTATTGTCTCCATTTTCTTTGAGTCAACAGAGACACCATCATTGGAGATGATGTGTTCAAGAAGAATTAATGATACTATCCACCCAAAGCTCATACTTTTGTAACTTAGCATACAGTTTCTTTTTTCTGAGAGTTTGTGATACCATCCTCAAATGTTCTTCATGCTCTTATAGACTCTTTGAATAGATTAAGATGTCGTCGATGAAAACTATCACAAAATAGTCCAAGTAGGATTTGAACACCAGGTTTATGAGATCTAGAAAGGTTGCAGGCACATTTATCAAACTAAAGGACATGACTAGGAATTCATAATGTTCATATATAATTTTGAAGATAGTTTTCGACACATCCTCAATCTTTATCTTCGATTGGTGGTAGTTGGAGTGAAGATCAATTTTTGAGAAGACCTGTGCCACTTGCAATTAATTAAACAAATCATCAGTCGTTAGCAAGAGATATTTCTTTCATACTATTATCTTGTTTAACTCCTGATAGTCTATACAAAGCCGAATATTACCATCTTTCTTTTTTACAAATAACATTGGAGTGCCCCAAGAAAATATACTAGGTTTGATAAATCATTTGTCCAACAACTCTTGCAGTTGCTCCTTGAGCTCATTAAATTTAGTCAGAGCCATCTTGTAAGGAGTTTTAAAGATAGGACAAGTGCCAGGTATCAAAACAATGGAGAACTTGATCTCTCTCTCAGGAAGTAACCTTAGAAGATCGTTTAGGAAAACATAAGATACTTCGTTCATAATAGGAATGTTCTCCAACTTGAGCTCCTTTTGTTGAGTGTCTAGCATAGTGGCTAGGAATCCTTGACAACCTTTCTTAAGGAGTTGCTTGGCATATAAGCAGAGATCATCTTCTGGTAAGAGGATAACTTGCTATCCACAAAACTTATCTCTCTTAGCTAGGGATCTGCAACTTCACTATTTTTTCAAAGTAGTCAATAGATGCATGATATGTTGCCAACCAGTCTATCCCAAGGATCAAATCAAAATCATTTATCTCTAGGACCAATAAATATACTTTCATCTCTTTATCTTCAATAACCAACATACATTCTAGCAAACTGAGTTAATTAAGATGACATCTCTACTTGGTGTAGAGGTATAAAGATTAGTTTCCAATGACACGAGCGACATCCCGTTGTTCTTTCTAACAAAACTGGCTAATTTAAAGGAGCGGATAGCACCATGATCAAATAAAACATCAACAATATTGGAAGATATACTAATCATAACTGTCATATAATCATATGCCATATATTCACAATCTTAGCTGCAAGTCTATATGCTAAACATATATATCATATACAAAAATGTTTGCGACATGTGCAATAAGAAAGGGGTTTAAGGAATTGATTTATTACTTGTTACTATCGAGTTAGAAGCATTAGCATCTTATTATGTAAGTATGTAAATCTATCCTTGGAATTAGGCTTTTGTTGTCCTCCTTCTTGTTGCTGTCCATCTTGAGGTGCTTGATTCATAGGACTTTTTGAAAAAACTGAGGTGCTTGATACTTCTGCTACTCTCTTCCACTAAGACAAGCAACTGCCTTGTGGCTTTCTTGACCACATATATAACAAATCCCTTTAGGCCAGGTACAATCCTGCTTAAGATGAGATCCACCACATCTATAACACTTAATAGCATCCTAAGACTGTGTTTTACCTCCAATAGCAGCTTGGTTTGGTCCCTAAGTCTTCAGCTTGGAGGGTTTAGTACTCTGGTTCTTTGAATCATTCGATCGGATCTTTTTTTAAATTTTTCTTTCTTACAGCTTAAGCATCATTAAGTCCCTTCTCTATTAACAATTTTTTTATAAGCAAGCAACTCAAATATAGTTACCAGCTGTTGGATCCAATCCTTTGTCCATTTTCAAACTTCCTAGCCCAAACTCTCTCCTCGACTATCAGTGTGGAAGCATATCTAGATATTTTATCGAACTTTGTTGCATATTAGGAATGATCATATTATCTTGCTCCAATTGATCGAACTTTCAAAATTTCTGAGATCAGATACCTTAAGAAAAATACTTCTTGCAAAAGATCTTTCTAAAACCTTCCCAAGTATAGGGTGTATAATATGGTCCTAACTTTTCAATCTCCATCTCCCACACCAATCCACAGCATCATCTTATGATAAAAAGGTGGCAAAAGTGACCTCCTCAACAAGATATCTTAGAGCCTGGAATATTTTTTCTATTGCTTTCAACCAGCTTTTTGCCTCCATAGAGCTAGAGGTTTTTTTGAATGCTGGTGGCGCATACTTCTTAAAGTCTTTCAAATTAATTTGATGGTCCTACTAGTTTTTGACTCCCTACTGCTACTGAGGCCGCCGCTCCTACATCAGCTATTGTATGAACTAATATTGTTGTTGCTGTCGCACCTCCAACATTCTCATCATATCTACTCTAGTAGTAGCTTGTTGTTGCATTAATATTTGTATTAACTAAGAGATAATAATATATTTCTTGAGTTGGATTTTGGATTCACCTGGAGTCCTCATCCCTAGAATATTTTTAATGGCTCATTAGGATGCTCTTGCTGATGTGTACCACTAATCGATAAGGGTGAGGCATCTTCCAACTATCCAGAGGATTCTCAAAAATTAACTTGAATCATCAGTGAATCAGGTAAGCCTCATAGCATGCCCATGTCCACTTCCTTGTGCCATATCAACCTATATAGGTCATTATTAGCATCCACAAATTATTCATGAACATACCTCATATAAATTTACCTCAACTTAAAGGTTTACCCATATATACTCCTACAACTTAAGCCCTAGGGTCTTAAATTTTACGCTCTAATACCATTCTATCATGTCCCAAATCCAACACTTAGGTCACATGATACGGCCATATAAATCCTAGAGCATCTCCTTAGAGATCATGCAAGGCGTAAGATGAACAAAAATTTCAAATATCCCTAGAATTTCAATAATAAATAGAAGAGAAGAGAAGGGCCGCCGGAGCTGTTTTTGGCCACCGGAACCAAGGTAAGATCCCAATTCTTCCTTCTCTCTCTCTTGCTCATCTTCTCACAACCCCAGACCTCACCGCTGGCCATCGATTTTGCTGAAAATAAATTCCAAAGAAAATCCCCTATTTTTCGAAGAAAAAAAAAATCCCGCAGAACGAACCCCATCGCCGACCGGCTTCACATGGTCGGCCGTCGTTGCCGGATCTCCGGCCAAGCCGTCGGAGCCCGAGCCACCGAGGGGGGGACCTCACGGTCTTCCCCTGTTTCAGCCAAGGGAGGCCGTGGGAAGAAAAGAAGAGAAGAAGGAAGAAGAAGAAAAGAAAAGAAAAGAAAAAGGAAAAAAAAAGAAAAAGAAAAGAAAAAGAAAAAAGAAAAAGAAAAATAAAAGAAAAATAAAAGAGAAAGAGAAAAATAAAAATAAAATAAAATAAGAAGAAGAAGAAGAGAGAAAAATTTTCTCTCTCCTTTCTCTACCTTCTCTCTCCAGTTTCTCTCTCTAAATTCTCTCTCTAGATTCTCTCTCTATACCTTTTTCTCTCTTTTTGTGGATTTTATCTCTCTAGAATCTTTCTACTCTCTCTCTCTGATTGCATCACAGATCCTATGATAAATTTGAAATAAAAATATGATGATTTGAGATTGCTCCGAAATTCATGCAGTAGATCTGATCCCAGTCCGATCCTATTCAAAATTTGTAACATTTGATTCATATTAAGTCACCCTGATAGGACCTCTAATGATCTCGACCATGACTGCCTCATCTAAAGGATATGAAAGTTTCTCTCTCCACTTTCTCTCTCTACTTTCTCTCTCTAAAATTTTTTCTCTCTTCATGGATTTTCTTTCTCTAGAAGTCTTTTGGATCAGTGGAAGATCCAGATACTTAGATAAATCCTAATTTTGATTAATCCTAAGAGAGGTCCTTGATTTGTGTTATCAGGATCGATTATCGGTAATTTCTCTATATAATTCTTATATTGATCAGGGTTATGAAGAGATGATTGTCTGCATATGATATCGAGTGAAATATTTTATTAAATAAATTCATAAATCAAAGAAAAATATTGATTTCTGTGCTTGGATCAGTCACCGTTAAAGATAAGAATCCCTGTACATGATCACTATTATATATATATGCTATTTTACTATTGGTCTTGCATCGTTGGTTTTGCATCGTCGGATTTGAGATCGATGAATTTATTATACCTGAGATACTGTTATTTGATTTTGAGCATGAGTATGTTATGTCAATATATATGTATCAGAGATTGATGGCATGATTATATGGATATGACATATCTGAATTGATCATAATGCAAGTCAGAATTGATTTGATGAAATCAACACATAATGATTAAATGAAAAGAAAGAGATATATGGTATGGACTAGTCTTGTCATGTGGAACAGTCCGCCAGGAGCTTATGCCCGGGACAGCCCCCACTGGCTTACAGGTGGATCAGCCGGCCAGGAGCTCATGTCTGGGATAGCCCGCCAGAAGCTTATGCCTGGGACAGCCTCTCACGGGCTTTGATACGTGGGACAGCCGGCCAGGAGCTCATCCTGGGACAGTATTGAAAGATTTTTTAAGTGGATTCGATCCGGATGGTGACTGAGGTATAGATTTGGATAGTCCAGAACCAGAAAGAAAAGGTTAAAAATCATGTGATTATGAAAGGAGAAATGAAAGATAAGACATGAAATAATTGTTGAATAAAAGGGGTTTCACCTGTTAACATATGATGATGCATCTATTTTAACAAGACAGAAAATTTATGAATGTTTGCACTATTCTGGACATTGAACATGAGATTTTATATTTTATTGCTTATCCTTATTTTCAGACTATATTACTATATCAGTGTGATATGGGAATTCTTACTGGGCTGTAAAGCTCACACCTCTTCATCTTTCTTTTTCTTCTCAGAGTTACAGGATGCTTATGATTGGTTGTGGCCTGGATTTACGGGTGAGCAGAAGGATAAATAGAGTGTCATAGTATCTGATCAGAGAATTGAAGAAATTTAAATTGTAATTATGCAAGGTTTTACAAATTATTGTTGAAATAAATTATTATGGATGTTAAGGTTGTAACGATTTAATTTAGCCTTGCATATTCTTTAGGGCTTGCTCTAAAGAGTGTGCGGCCATCACGTATCCGACCCGGGTGTTGGGTTCGGGGCGTGACACTTTATAATCAAGGTGGAAATTTGTGTTACCGCCCTCCAATACACAAAAATAGTTCTAAGAATTGAGTTTATTAGTATTAGCCTTCCAGCTAAGATCAGAGCACCTTTCTTCCAACCACTAAGCTTTTTCTCGATCCTATCCACTAAGAAGTTCCACTCTGAGACTTTGAGAGTTCTGTTGTGAAGGGGGATGCCTAGATATGTTGTGGGAAAGTTACCCATTTGACATTCTAATATAGTTGCAGCATTGGTTAGTTCCATATGAGATAAGCCGATTCCCATGACTCTAGTTTTATGGAGATTGACCTTCAACCCCATCATGAGCTCATATGCATAGAATATTAATTTAAGATGTTGTATGTAATGTGTGGAATAATTGCAAAATACCAGTGTGTCATCAGTAAATTGTGCACGGTCTATTTGCCCTGTATTAAGCCTCGAACCGATTCCTGTCACCAGGTTTTCAAATATTGCCCTCCTGATTACTCTCTCAAGTGTGTCTGCAACCAAGATAAATAGAAGAGGGGATATGGGATTCCCTTGTTTAAGTCCTCTTTTAGCCTTGAACCATTGACCTTGTCGACCATTAATTATGAGGGCCGATTTTAGTTCAAGCAAGATAGCTGTACTCCAAGAGATCCACCTAGAGCCAAACCCCCGCCGAACTAATAATTCTAACAGGAAGTTCTAGGAGATTGAGTCGAAAGCCTTTTCAAAATCCACATTGCATATAATACTTTTGTTTTACCTTTTCTTGCCATGAGCAATGACTTCTGAAGCAGTGGTGAAGCTCTCAAAAATGAGCCTCCCTTGCACAAAGGTGGTTTGAGACGGTGATACTAGCTTATCAATGAATCTGCTTAATCGTTTGGCAAGGATTTTTGAAAAGATTTTGATGATTGCTTGTCCGAGACATATGGGCCTAAAATCTTTTGCAGTTGGGTTGTTAGCAGCTTTTGGGATGAGTGTTATAAAGGAAAAATTGAACCTCAAAATTTCAGTGCTATGATTCTGAATGGCCTTGATTACCTGAGTGATATCTGGCCCAATTGTCTCCCAATACTGCTGGTAAAATGAAATGGGGAAACTATATGGATCAGGTGACTTGTTTTTAGCCATACTGAAAACCGCAGACGTACTTGACCTCGTCCTCAAAAATGTCCTGTTTCAGGAGTTGATGATCATGTCTTCCTTCAGGGTACAATTCCTCCCAATAGAGTTTTTCTTGGTATAAAATCTGATCTAGTTTAGCCTTATTAGCCCTTCTCTCTTCTTGTTCTAGGTTGCTCATGGGTCTGTCTTCCTCTATTTCATCCAGCAATGCAATACTCCCCATAATCTCTTTTTTCTTTTGATTTGTATTTCCCACGTGTTCTACGCTCCACCTCCTGAGGTTAGCATGCAGACTACGAAGTTTGATAACTAGATTCCTTCCAGCATCAGGGACATTTGGACAATCAACCCACCAGTTTCTGATGTTTTGATCTAAGTCTGAATATGTGCACCACATATTCTCAAAACGAAATGGGAGGTGTTTCTTGTTCGGGACTACCAGTTAACCATTTAAGTTGAGTGATAATGGTGTGTGATCTGAGGTCGGCCTGGGGAGGATCATTAACTGTGCCTTAGGGTATCCTACGTTCCAGTCAATTGAAGCGAAACATCTATCAAGTTTGGAGAGAAGTGGAGTCTTCTTCTCCTCCATGCCTAGCATATGTAACCAATGGGTTTGGGTCTCTTCAGGCCGGCCAATGGGCTCATAACTGGCCTATTGTACATGTGATATGATCTAATTTCAGAAGAGTCTTCAAAAGATACGGGCCAATAATGATTGAGAATGCAGTCTTGGTGATATATAGCTTTTTGCAAGTCTGATGAGAAATAGAGAAGATGAAGGGTTTTAGAAGGGGATGTACGTATTGGTGCCCAAAAAAATAAAGCAAAAAAAAAAAAAAGAAGAAGGGATTTTTTCCATTGAAAAAATATAGAATAGGAAATCCTCTTGAGACGAACCACTTCCAGTTCCGTAAGACTGTAAACTGCTGATGAGTTCTTTTTTCTATTATATAGAATAGCTCATGGTTGCAGAAGATACGTAGCATTAAAAGAACCCCTTCTTTTGTAGAAAATTCTAGTATTTCTCTATCTGCATTTCAACTGATCTTACGCGGTTCTCCATCGATAAGGGATTCTTTTTCCTTCTATTTGGTCCAGAAGGAATTAACGGTCACTGCTCCAACCTGTACGTATAAGCCTCCAGGCACTTTTTTGACAAGGAACATCCCGGCACTTACTTAGACACAGATGAGAGCAAGAGCATGTCCACAAAGGACGCAATCGCTAAGAACTTGGAGATTCTTCTTTATCAAAATATTCCTTGTCTTACAGCTTGGTACAGATGGAGTCTAGTATACAGAAGGAAGGACATCCCTTGTGTATTAAAGGAATTTACCATGGCCGTCAGTCCCTTTAAACTTATTCTCTCCTTTTTATAATGAAATTTGATGAAGGGCTGCCATCTATTGGCATTGAAGTATTGGGTAATATTTCCTTGTCAGTCTTTCATAATATTCAATGATTTTTAAAGTACTAATTAAATATTCAAATTAATATTTGAAAGGTATTCTAAGGATTCCTATGCTAGCTAAGATTTCAAAGTGATCTTAGTTTATTCCTATGACATCTGATTTAGCATACTCTTTTCCATCACCATGCATGGCATCATCAATATGCACAAACTAGTCTTTTTTCCTTTTCTGAGAGAAGCACGGATTGTATGAACTAAATATTTTAATTAAACACACTACACACAGAGGGAATCAAAATTGTTTATAACATGATGCAATGATGTGAATGATGCCATAAATAATCTTGCTGTTTCCTGAAACCTTTTATTGATAGATTTCTAGAAAAGATATGAAAAATATATAGAGCCCCAAAAACAAAATTTTGGCTAAATGAGCCATCATCCTTACAATAAGTATGGAAATTCATATACCACATCCAGTTGAAACCTCGAAGGGATATAGCCTTGGTATAATCCACTTTTGACTCCATTGCAGAAGCTTGTGATGAGTTCTGATGCTCTCAGAAACTCAAACCAAGACAACGGTCCTGCTACTTCAAGCCCAAATCGCCATGACAGACATGCCACCAGCTCCCAAAAGCACTGCTGCATAAGCGCACATCTGAAGCTTAACGCTGCTCTGCAGCTTAGGCCCCATGAAATCCACCGACAAGAGATCTACCAATGCCATGTAGTTCAAAAGCCCGGCTGAACACGCATTCAATAACCCAACCACAATGAGAGCCGTCGGGCTGTTCTCCCTGTAAACGTTTGTGAGTGCAATCCCGAGTGCAATTCCAAATGGTGTCGTTGTGGCAAAGAAGAAGACCAGTATGGCTTTCATCTTCAACTTATACTCCGCCTGCAAAACCATTCATAGATCTGCAAGTTTTAGAATGGTGCAGTATTCACACGTACTTCTAATAATCTTTTATACGTCCACTGCATTTCTAAATACCTGGAGAATGCAACCGCCGAGGCCCATGCCTTCAAACATCTGGTGGAAACAAAGGGCAGCCACTAGAGGCCTAATGGTGCAAGGGTTCTCAGATGCACCCATTGATAGGCCTATCACCACCGAGTGCACCACAATTCCAAACTCCAGTACCTGCACCACAACATCATATATAGTACGACTTAGCAATATTACGATAAAAGAAGAGGAAAACAAGACTAGAATGGATATATCGTTTCTAGCCTGGGCGATGACGCGGTTCCTCTGCAACACGGAGTCCACTCCATCCTTCTCAGATGGCACGACAGCGCCGTTCCCATGGCCATGAGCGACGGGCACCACCGCAGTACTGGTCTCTTTCTCCTGATCTCCAAGCTCAGGCGGCCCACAGCAGGCCTTCCTCATACCACGAAAGGACATCGCGAGGGAATCCACGCTTAACGTGAACAAGGCCGAGAGCATCGCGACGAAGGTGGTAAAAGAGAACTTGTGCCACGGGCGGTCGGGCAGGCAGTGAGAAGAGAGATCGTCGAAAGAGTCCGGCAAGACGTGCATGTAGCCGGTGGCGAGAATCACCCCCGACGCGAAGGCCTTGACGAGCACGAAGGGGCTGCTGTCGGGACGGAAGACGGAGACCGACCGGGAGACGAGGGGGAGGCAGACGCCGATCAAGCTGGTGACGAGGATGCTGGCGATGGCGATGAGCTTTAAACGCGTGGCCTCGGGCTTGTTCTCGCAAGTGCCGCTGTGGGACGCGGGGCCGCACTGCTTGACGCCGGAATTCTCCTCGTTGGCGGCGACGGGGGAGGCGAAGAGAAGGAGGAGGAGGAGGAGGGCATGGGAGGTGGAGGAGGCCATGACATCGGCTTAGAGTCGGAGTTCGGGGTGAAGTGATGGTGATGCGGGGAATATGGGCGGGATTTATAAGAAGAGATTGGTTATATATATATATATATATATATATATATATATATATATTCTAAGGAATTATATCTGGAATTGCTGGGGAGTTGGGAGTGCGGCCCGTCCGGGGAGGGAAAAAGTGGTTGCCGGAAAATGGGATACCAAAAATGCTCCCATCTAGCATGTAATATTAGCTTATAGGAGCTGAGATTTGAGAGAGTTAGTAAGGGTAGATTTGGAAGGAAGAATGGCGTGCGTCGTTCCTGTGGGGGCCGGGGGCGGGCGTAATGGTACTCGTGGAGACGCGGGGAGCCGGGGCGTGCGGAAGATTACCATAACGGTGAGGCGTAGCGTGGCGGTGAGGACTACGTTACGTGGGAAACGTTGTCAACAAATCTCGAAGCATATGCACGGTGGATAACGCGCAATCGGAAATTGGTGACAAATAAGAGGTAACGTGGCGTGTTATCCACCGCGGGATCCGGAGTGGTCCACTGGGCCGTACACCACGGGGCGGTGCAAGTCCACGGGAACGAGGGCGACGTGGTGCGCCGCCACGTGGAGAAGGGTAGGATTTCTCGTTGCTACGGCACGTGATGTGCGCCGCGGTATGTTTTTTTTTTGGGTTTTGGTGGTGCAAGGGACATAGCAATTACCAGGAACATGACACCTAAATACAATACAACTAGTAGGCCTAACAAAAATAAGAAACCAAAGACCCTCTGAGATTACCATCTCCAAAATTTCACTCCCAACCCATCAGCCAGATAAATTAAGGCTTAGAATCAAACAGCAAGAAATCCTCCTGTACCGCCGATTTGTTAAGTGGTCCACCATCTGATTAGCTTCCCTGTTAACATGTGATAAATGGAAATAATGTAGAGATCTTCCACCTGACAATATCCAATAATAGAGGAATCTGAAAATAAACATGAACTGGATGATGTCGAACCCAATGGACCACTGTTAATAAATCCCCTTCTAATAGAAAAATAATTGATTGAACTAGATCAACCACATAATTTTTGGACCGGCTTTACCATGATGCAACACGTATGGGTTTTAAAGAAGGGAAACTAAGCTTGGCGAGGAATGGAGATTCCATTGCGATTACCGCGATTTCATGCATCCGTTTGAATGAGCGTTCACCTGTTTGGCAAGTCAATCGGGTTATTTCCATTTGGAACAGGAAAAATAGACAGGAGAGACAGGAGGAAAGAAAATGGAGGGGAGCTTCTCCGTTTGGGGAGCTCGTGCCATCGATGAACGGGAGCTCGTGCCATCGGGAACTCGTGCCGTCGGTGAATGGGACTGTTGGAGAAACGAAAGGGAAGACAGAAGCACGCTCATCTCCAGATTTTCCTCTCCTCCCAGGAAGACGTGGTTCTCCATCTGGGGAGCTCGTGCCGTCAGCAAACATGATGATGATGTTGATGACTCCGATTGCTAGTTAGTTGTCCTTGTTCTTTTTGTCGAGTGCTTGATTCTGCCATTTCCGAACATATTTATTGAGGTAGTCTCTCCAGATCAAAATCTCAATCTTATCCTTGAGCTGACTGTATTCTTCAGTGTTTGATGAAAACAACAATACTTCCTCTTGCTTCTCTTGTCTAATGGAGATTTTATTGAGTCAGGCCGTCATAGATATCCTTAACCTTCGATCTCCACTAAAATCTGAAAGTGAAGGGTTGAGAAAAGGGTGTAGCTGTCCAACCATCGGAGGAGGACTCCTCGATCGGTGGCTCTTTCGCAATCGAGAAGATTTCCTCTCGATTTGAGTTGCTTGGGGTTCTTCTCGATCTCTCTTCCTATCGGAAGTCTTCTTTCCTTTTGCTTGCTTGTACAACTTTTGGGCTTCTTCCATGTGAGTATACTTTAGAGCTTAGACTAGTAGATCAGCATAGTCTCTCGGAAACTTCCTATCAAGGGAGAAAATGAAGTATTTATTCCGCAACCCTCGCTTGAGTGCTGACATCACCACTGACTCATTGAGGCCTCGTACCTTGAGCATGGTAGTGTCAATACGCATGATGTAGTCATGCAGTTACTCACTCTCTTTTTGCTAAATGAAGAGAGGCTAGTAGAGTTCCTTGATTGGGATCAGCAGCTACTAAAGTAAGGAACAGCTTATTGAGCTAGTTGAACAAATGAATGGATCGTGGTTTGAGTCCGGAGTCCCACATCCATGCCGACGACTTTCTTGTTGAGATTTGATGCCTCGAGATTCGATCTATATTGAGCCCACAGCTAGATTTAGGATGACGAACGGAGTCCAACGATCCCAAGAACAGCCCAAACAGAGCCTAGACGGCGAAGATACATGCGAAAGAAGATCAGAGAAGATGGCACGATGCACGAGGTGCCGGCGTGCCGACAGACTCAGCACGAGCATGCGTGCAGGCTGGCCCAGTGCGTGCGGGCACCCAGGCCCAGCGCCTGTGCGGTCCACCATAGATCACAGGGTGCTGAGCGGTCTATGGAGATCGCGTGAACCAATCACGCGGTCTACAGTATTTTTTGCGTGATCTGATAGCTCTGGAGCGAGCCATTCATGATCGGATGGCTGAAGATGATTTTGAATTTTATCAGGTGATCGGTGGCCCTGATGTGCACGATCGGACGGCTCTGGTGCAAGCTGGTCACGATCGGATGGCCACGGATAATTCTAAGGTTGATTGGAACTCTGTATTCCTACTAAAATAGTATTTTTAAAATTCTAGAGCCTATATAGCTCTGATTGACGAGTCGTTTATTGCGTTGGAGAGCTGGTAATGTCTTGGAGGTATAAAAAGGCTTCAAAAAAAGTTTCAGAGAGTTTTTGTGAGGGTTTTAGAGCTTTTTATTGAGAAACTCTTGTACAAGGGTTGAGTGGTGAGTTCTTCTTGTATTGATTTTATTTTATTCTCTCATAGTGAAGCTTGCACGCCCCATGAAGATAGGCTTGAGGCCAATCCATATATTTATATTGTATTTTTTATTTTATTTTTTTTTTTTCTGTTGTATCGTGTGGTACCGGATCCTGTACAACAATTGGTATCAGAGCAAGGTGGTGCCAGAGCGTAAGTTGCAGCGATGATGGTCGAGATAGAAGATAGAAAAGACAAGCACAATCAAGGTGGAGATCAATATGTTTGACGAAAAGAGCAATTTCTTCTTGTAGCAGACAAGAGTGAAAGATGTGCTCATCCAGTAAGGATTGATCGATGCTCTCTTGTGCGAGGAGAAGCTAACCACCATAGAGGTGCAGGATTGGAGGCAGCTCCAGATGCAGGCGATGAGTACAAACTGCTTGTACTTAGCAGATGAGGTAGTGATCTATGTGCTTAGCGAGATTTTTCCGATGATGCTGTGATCGAAACTCGAGGAGTTATATATGGCGAAGTCTTTCATTAATATCCTCTTTCTCTGAAGGTAGTTCTACCAGCCGTGGATGACTGAGGGACAGAGCATGCAGGAGCATCTCAGCCACTTTCAGAAGATCTTCACTGACCTCCTCAATATTGGCGAGAAAGTTGAGGAGAAGACTAGGGCGCTGGTCTTGCTAACGTCGCTTCCTCCTTCGTATGAGTGTTTGGTGACTGCTCTTCTAGTGGGGAAGAGCACCATCAAGATGGACGAGGTCACCTCGATGATTCTTCAGAATGAAGTTCTCAAGAAGAAGAACCCAGCTTCGAGCTCAGGTAGCGGCAGCTCAGCTTTAGTGGTTTCTAGAAGAGCAGGAGGCGGTAGACAGAGTGACAGGAGATCGTGGCGAGGGTGATCCAAGTCTAGAATAAGAGATTTGAGCAATACCAGATATTACCAGTGTGATGAGTTGGGGCATCTAGCCAGAGATTGCCCTCAACTCAGAGATCGGATGAGGGCTATTACAGCGACGCCAGTAGCGACTTAGAGAGTGATACCCTGAAGATATCTGATGAGGTATCTATTTCTTCTCAGTAGTGAATTTTAGATTTTGCATGCATCTGTCATGTATGTTGTAGAGAGGAGCGGTTTGACTCCTTGGAGAGCAGTGATGGCACTGTTTATCTACTGAATGGATCGAGCTGTACGATCAGAGGCATCGGGACGGTCAGCTAAAGGACACATGATGGTATAGTGAGAAGATTGAGGGAGGTCCTATACATATCCGATTTCAGGTGGAATCTTATCTCACTGAGTAGACTGGATTCGAGAAGCTACAGGACGGTAGCTGATGGAGAAATCATGAAGGTGTTGCACGGTGATAAGGTTATTCTGAAGGGAAAGAAGAGGACGAGAGGACATTACTACCTGACAGGGAGCCCAGTACGAGATAGAACTTCAGGAGCCAGGAGAAATCCAGTGTGAGGTGGAGCTCCAAGTGGAGATAGATCAGGCACTAGATGGGAGACTCGGAAAGACAAAAGACAACATCACAAAGTGAAGTTCCTATTGCCGTAGGAGACTTCCTCAAGTAGATTTTTGGTCATAGTGGACACAGCCTATGATGGAGGTGGGATTGAGCGGTCTGGCTGTGCTTCCATGTTTACCCATCCATGAGATAGCAAGCATGCCCCAGGGCATGGGTGTGAGATGGATCATAGGTTCTCAGAGAATATGGATGTCAAATAACGAGTCGAGTTAGAGATTGTTGAGATTTGATGTCTTGAAATTTGGTCTACATTGAGCCCACAGTGAGGTCCAAGACGATGAACGGAGTCCTACGAGCCTAATAACTGCCCAAACGGAGTCCAGACAATAAAAATATGTACGAAAAAAGATCGAAGAAGGTGGCACAGTGCACGAGGCGACGGCGGGCCGGTGATGGTGCGACTGGGCCCGATAGAGATGTGCGCGCACACAGGCACGCATGACCCAGTGTGTGGGCGTGTGCGCAGGCCAGCCCAGCACACGCGGATGCCCAGGCCCAGCACCTGTGCGGTCCATCGTGGATCGCAAAGCGTTGGGCGGTCCATGGATATCGCATGGACCGATCACGTAGTCCATGTGCTGTCTATGGTATTTTTTGCACGATCTGACGGCTCTGAAGCAAGCCGTTCATGATCGGACAGCTAAGGATGATTTCAGATTTGATCAAGTGAACGGTGGCCTTGATGTGCATGATCGGACGGCTCTGGTGCAAGTCGATTATGATCGGACAGTCACGGATGGTTCTTGGATTGATTGGGACTTTGTACTCCTACTGAAACAGTATTTTTGAAGTTTTGGAGCCTATATAGCTCCGATTGACGAGCTGTTTATTGTGTTGGAGAGCTGGTGACGTCCTGAAGGTGCATAAAAACTTCAAGAGAGGTTTTAGAGAGTTTTTGTAAGGATTTTGAGATTTTTTATTAAGAAACTCTTATACAAGGGTTAAGTGGTGAGTTCTTCTTGTATTGATTTTATTTTATTCTCTCATAGTGAAGCTTGTACACCCCGGAGAGGTAGGCTTGATGTCGATTCACATATTTATATGGTGCTTCTTGTATTGTTTCTTCTTTCTTCCTGCTGCATCGTGTGATACCAGATCTTACACAACATTTCTGAGGGTGGCTGGAAAGGTGAAGCAAAGGAGGACGTCTGAGTAGCCCTACAGTATCATAAGGATTCTATAATCCTACAAGTGATCAAGGGGATCCGTGGAACCATCATAAGGTTCTAGCTGGGGTATCTTTAACTGATTTGAAATCAGTTCCTCCAAAATGGTCTGGGAGAATGGTTGTTTAGAATTGAAGTCGAAGACATTATTTCTTCGATGAGGCCCATTTTGGACTTCATTGAGGCGATGCTCAATGTTTTGAACTCTCCTCTTGAGCTCCTCCTCTCGTTGAGATCCTCCAGGCTTGGGGAAGTAGACTGGGACCAAATCATCAGTGAAGGAAGAGCTATTTGAGTGTGCCTCCTCCCTCAGGCTCTAATGGGATGAGCAACGAGCTGCAACAATAGAAGAGCGACAAGAGAGTCATCGAGAAGCAGATCTCAAACTTCGGGAGTAAGATCGCCAATTGAGATGGAAGGGAGCCGTCTGAGGGTTCGGCTCCACGTGCTGTTGTTATTGTTCTATCACTTGCTATAGTTGTTGCATAGAACTGATCAATATCTAAATCTATTGAGCCAGGGCATCGAGAAATAGTGGATTTATCGTGGTTAGAGATTGCACTGTGACAGACCTCACGAGTAGCACTTCTCTAGCTATGATGGACGGATTGTCGGTGAGAGGTGATAGAGCTTTGCACTCTCGTCTGCACCATCTTTTTATTTTTTCAAAAGGGAACTGCTCTTCCTCTAGCACCAATCTATTGCCGTAAGGCTCCGAAGAGAGTGCTGGAGTGACTAAAGCAAGACTAAAGAGTACTTGCAAAAGAAGTTCGCACTTGTTGGGGGTACTATTCTGACGGCAGTTCCTTCGATGCCTAACTTAGTCAGAGCTTTAAGAATGGTAGAGAGAAAAGAAAGCGAGAGCCAGAAAGGTGGAGAGAGTTCTCGTTCCTTCTCTCCCAGTCCTCTGTGTTTCCTTGTTTCTTGAGTTTCTTACCTAAGGGTCTCCTTCGTATCTCTTTTATATAGAGGTTGAACCTATAAGCTGCTAGCCAGAATATGTGAGTTTGTTAGGCCTAGCTCTTTAGATAGTTAGACTATGTTTTGGCCTTTAATTATCAGGGGAGGAATCTCTCCTACCTCTTTTGAATTGAGATTGTTAGTTTTGGATGTCAGGCACAGGCTTCTTATGTGCGGCTAGCTGATTTGGTAGTCCTGGGTCCATAGTTGATGGGGCTTTACCACGTCATCTTGAGTGTGTCTCAATGGAGGATTGCATCTGGTCAGCGAGCCTCCCCCGCAACATAAGGAATTTTATGAAATCTGAATTTATTTCGAATTTCTATGAAGAAAATTAGCACAGCTAACAAAACCCTGCTCCCAAAGCAAGTTTATCCATGATCTTAGAAAAATTCTAATGCACCAAAAGGGAAAGAAGAATAATAGAAAAGAAATAAAATGTCTTTCATCCATCATCTAAAATTATTTTTTTTTTTTACTCATATAATTTGAGAGACCATATTAGTCTCAGGAAGTAGTGTTTACCTTTACATGATGTGGTACCAGTATGTAACCCATACTGCAGGGTTTAACTGAAATGAAAGAAAAAGATATATTTACCAATTTTTTTAATGATGAAAGATGTAATAATTATTTAGTTAATGAACTTACATTGGCCTTAATCTTCATCAATCATATATAGGCTGTTGACTTGAACTGGAAAAATAATAGAAAAGATTCTATTAGAGCATTATTTAATTAATAAGGTTCGGTAATAGAATGGAAATAGATACAATTGAAAAAGTAAGCAAGTGAATGGTAAGGCAATGATTAAAGTTATCAGAAGAATATATTTCTTAAAAGATTGGAATTAAGTTTTAATGCGATGATAATTTACAGATGAAGCAAAAATAAATCAGGTCTCTCGAACCGATCTCTACAAATATCATATAAGTTTATAATCAATCCAAACATAATTTAGTTTTTGTCAAGTTCAAGCATGACCGAAATCCATACACAAATAATATGAGTAGTTCAAGTTGCATCAGGTTGGCAGCTGTAGAACTTGGATTACCTATAGGTGGATCTTGTTGGAATTTCAAAATCTATCATACAAAATTATCAAATTGTAGATGTATCCAACTTTCTCTAGCCTTCAATCTATATGCAACCAGAGTTGACATTTCCCAAAACCAATGCCAGACCAAGTTCATCACATACCACCCCAACTCAGCCCAAATCAAAGGTTAGGCCAGGCTGCATGGGATAAATGCTAGCCCAAATCAACGCCTAGTGGCTATTTGATAGAAAAATAAATAACAGATCACTCAAACTAATTCTTGATGCGGAATTCCTGTACTATGAATGTCTGGGATTTTTTATTATGGACTATCACATAATTTCTAAGATTAAAGAGCATCCTAGTTATGACACTTGGTAATGATCAAGGTTTTGAAATTTGTATTTATCCACTATAGATTTAATATAAAAATTTATGTAATATAATATATATATATATATATATATATATATATATATATATATATATATATATATATATATATATATATATATATATATATATATATATATGGAGTCATCTGTATTGGCAAAGCTTTCATCTGCCATGTGGAAAAAAAATCCTTTTGACAAAATCGTTCAATGCACTTCGAATTCGAATCTGATGGTCGGAGAAGAAGGGAGGGGAGGAGGAGGGGAGGTCGAGGCATTTGATGGCGACAGACTTGTTGTTAAGGAGGAGGCCACGAAAGACCTTGGCGGAGGTGCCGTGACCTTGGCGGAGGTGCCGTGACCTAAGGAGCAGGAGGGGTCGAAGGAGGTGGTGGCAGAGCACAAGTCATGGAAGGAGAAGTGACGGAGGGAGAAAGTGGCGGGGGAGTCGAGGGAAAGGGTATAATCATGGATGTGGGCATGGTGGAGGGGATGGTAGAGGTAAAAGAGGAGGAGGAAGAGGGCAAGGATGATAAGAAGGAGGACGAAGGAGGTGGGGATGATAATGAGAAAGGCAGTATGGCGACAGCGAAAGGCTAGGCTCAGCAAGGATGGCAAAGTGAGGGGCCGCGAAGGCATTGGGGATTGGGGAGAGTAGCAGCATCTGGGTTGACAAGAGACAAGGAGACAGACAGTGGGAAGAGTGAGGGGAGGGAGAAGTGATGGGGGGGTTCATGATAGAGATGATGTTTATTGCCGTCAGAGAGTAGATCTGGCTTAGGCCATCAAGCTAGAGCTAGGGAGAGAAAAAGTGGTGGTCCTCAATCGGTTGGATGAAACCTTTGAGAGGTGCGCACTGGTGTCCGATTCTCGATCGATCTCGCGAGTTGGATCTTACAAAACCGTCAAAGACAGGAATATCCTCATATTAAGGGTGTTCTCCGATGGTGAACCCTCCGATGCCTAAGTTAGTCTCTCACAGAAGTATATAGAAAAGATCAGAATTTTCAAAAAAGAACTAGCGATGGTGTGGAGTCAAGTATGCGATGAGATAGAACCAAAATGGAGGGATGGAGTAT